>NC_087200.1:4539612-4554612 GCF_015104395.2 Macrobrachium nipponense | reverse complement strand
ATATATATATATAGTATATATATGTGTTTGTATATATATATATATATATATATATATATATATATATACATATATATATATATATATATATATATATATATATATATATATATATATATATATATATATATATATATATATATATATATATATATATATATATATATATATTATATGTATATATATAATATATATATATATATATATATATATATATATATATATATATATATATATATATATATGTATATATAATATATTATGTAATGGCCTCGTTGGACCACAACACACACCAGGTCTACAGGACCATAAATAATCAAAATACCACAAACTAAGATGTTCAAAAGGCAGCAATCCACTAAGGTGGAAGCAAGCTCAAGAGGGATAGCAAAACAATGAAAAAAAGCCAATATATATTATAATTCAATAAAATACAAGAAGTTACTACTAGGCCTCTTCATTAACATTAAATCACAAAAATCATTTACACACAACACAAACACAAATGATTAGGCAACACATTCAACCTCTGAAGGATGAAAGGGGGCCCAGAGAAGAATAGAAATTAACAAAAAGAAAGGAATAACCTGAATTTGACACACTAAAGGATGATGATGAAATAATACAGGTCTCCTCCCAAAAGCACTCCAAAAAAGGCCGAGGATAGCAAATCTCAATACAATTACTATCAGAAAATTCATGTGACTACTGCAGCACAACCGTGATCCCAGTCCTCTTGAAAATAATTATGGACACCGTGATCCCAGTAATCTTGGTTAATATATTATAAATGGATGACACGCCTTACCGTTGCCAAGTACTGCACCAGAGGCAATAATGAATAGCGAAGATATGGAGAAACTGCCAGCTGAAGATGTATATTTTCTCAGAGACTTGCTGTAAATCCAAGAACCGAGAGAGATAGCAGGCTCACAAGTCAGGGTGCAGATACCAACTGCCTGCAGCTTGGAAATAAGGTCTCAAGTCAACTCAGCAGAGCCAAAATATGGAGGGGAGAAACAGGGAGGATTAGTCAACAAGACTAAACAAAAATACCACTGGAGTGAGGAGACCCCTATTAACAAGAAGGCGAATTAACAATGAACTTTACAGCCTTCAGAAATGAAAGAGGAACTTAAAAACTAACCTAAGTAAGCTAATACATTATAAAAAATCATAAGGCTTACTTACACCTCCTCACCCAGAGAAAAAATAATTTATTTTTTAAAGACAAACATGGAAAAGTTTTCAAGACAAATATGCAAAAGTTTACGTTAAAGTTAAGGTAATTAATTATCCAATATAAACACTTGAAATATAATATAAACAACCAACAAAGGAATTACAAATGTTAACAAATGAAAAGTATCACTAACACCATACACTAAATAATTGCACCAAGTCCTTCACCTAGGACTAAAATCATAAGACCAACCTGTATCAATAATTGATTATCACCATATGGGATCACCCAGGTTGAAAGAATAGAGGGAGTGGCACTTAAGACAATTAATATATACTATAAAACCAAATTGTCATACACCAATTCAACAAATACAGTGTTCAAATAAAGGATTCATTACTTTGGTAACTTGTAAATATACTTATACTAACATGTGACATCCTTAATGCCTCATAGGCTACCTTAAATATACACCACATCCTTTGTCAAATATAAATAGTACACCATTTTGCTGTTCTCCCCAGACTTTGACACAAGGTAAGTAAAGGGAAAAGGTTCATCTTTCCTTGTGAATTGTTCAAAGCTGCGAAGGTATAAGGATTAAATTTCCCAAAAATATCATACACCTTAGCTGTACTTTTCCACAGCACAACCTTCATAGCACCCGTACATTGACCTTACACCATCATGGCACCTGTACATTAACCTTTCACCGTCATAACACGTGTACATTAACCTTTCACCATCATAACACCGGTACATTAACCTTACACCAAAGTGTCTTGAATACATAACACATTACAGCACTAACACAGCACTTTTTTTAAAGCACTATTAACACTAATTTGGAGTCCACACTCTCCTAACAAAGGGTTGTATAAATAGAAATCAGTTTGTCACACAAAAATCTTAACCTAATTTACATACCCAACTAATGTAATAAATACCATTGCCTAAAACATAAGGAGTCCAATATAGGATCATCCATAAATACCTAAACCACCACACATGAAATCATTCATAACCACATAATTTTGATACAAACTCAGTTTGAAGCTCAATTCAACAACAGAAATAACACCAGTTCATTATATACTTCACAACCTCTAAAAGGAATTAAAGGCATAAAAATATAATCAACCTATAAATAACAGTTGAATCCACCAACTAACAGAATAATTATCTTACAGATGGTCAATATCCATCTATCATATCAAATAATATAATCACCAGTCATTATATCTAACGTTGGAATGTTACATTACATCATAATCTGTTCAACCATCATCACACTAAAATAAAAAGAAACCATATGATAATAATGATTAGTACTCAAACTAGAAAACACGAGTGACAGGGAACTTACCAACAGGTAAAGAAAAACCCTTATAATTACCTCGTTTGCACTTACTCTGCCAGCCGGGACAATGCATCGGCCACCATATTCTCTTTACCTGGGTTATGCTTAAACTGTAAATTGAATTCTTGGACCAAAATACTCCAGCGCATCAATCTCTGGTTCTTATTCTTGTACCGATTCAAGAACATTAATGGATTATGGTCTGTGCAAACTTTAATGGGCACACCTGAGGAGGAGAGATAGACATTAAAATGAGTTAATGCTAAGATCAAGGCCAACATCTCCTCGATTGTGGAATACTTTCTTTGAGGCGAAGTGAGCTTTTTAGAAAAATACGCCACCGGGTGGACGATACCATTACCGTCAGCCTGACTCAATACCGTACCAACCCCCACATCGCTTGCACCAGTGGTAAGCTGGAATGGAGAGTCATAATTGGGAGCTGCTAACAAAGGCCGACTAATGAGGATGAGTTTTATCTTCTCTAATGCCTCCTGAGCCTCCTTACTCCAAACGAAGGTAACATTTTTCTTCAACAAAGCTTTAAGAGGTTCCGTAATGTCTGAAAAATTGTGAATGAATTTACGATAGTAGCTTGCCATTCCTAATACCCTTTGCAAATCTTTCCTACATTTAGGAACCTCTACCTTACGAATCGCTTCTATGTTAGCCTCCTTAGGAGCTACCATACCTGCTCCTATCTCATGTCCAAGATAAACCACATTGCTTTTGCAAAATCAGACTTTCTTAAATTATTAACCAGGCGTGCTTTCCTAAGTTCTTTAAATAAGGCCTCAATTCTCTTCAAGTGCGACTGCCAGTCGTTGCTAAAAATAACCAAGTCATCGATATACACCACACATCCCTCTAGACCACTAACCAAAGAATTCATAAGTCGCTGAAAGGTGGCAACAGGATTTTTCATGTCAAAGGGCATCACTTTACACTGAAATAACCCCTGTTGGGTTACAAAAGCCGAAACGCTTCTGGCCCTTTCCGACAGAGGCACCTGCCAATATCCTTTTAATAAGTCAAACTTCGTAATATATTTAGCACGACCCATACGATCGATGCAATCCTCCACTCAAGGCAATGGAAAACTATCAGCCTTGGTCACCTCATTAAGCTTCCTGTAATCGAAACAAAGACGATAGTCTCCCTCAGATTTCTTGACCAACACAACTGGAGATGACCAAGGACTACAACTCTGCTCAATTAAATTATGCTTGAGCATATACTCAACCTCTCTAGCTACAATTTCATTCTGTTTTGGGTTCAACCTATAAGGAGCCTGCTTCACGGGCGTGGCGTCCCCTACATCCACGTCATGCTGCAAGATCGTGGTCTTGCCGAGCACATTAGAAAACAAGTCCTTATATTTTAAAACCAAATTTCTCAAGGATTGTTGCTCATCTTTACCCAAGTGACTCAACATCTGAGGCAAATTTTCTAAAGCCTTGACATTACCTGCCAGCCATTCACTATCTTTCAAGTAAACGTCCCTGTCCTCTGAAAAGGAATCATTATTAGGCTCATCTGAAAAAGAAGCATTATTACCAACAATGTCATTTCTACTGTCATGAAGAGCCACAATTGGCCTAACCTTCTCTCTTTCATGGAAAGCTTTCATCATATTTATATGTACCAATTGATGAGGCCTTCTCCTATTGGGGGTTTCCACCAAGAAATTAACATTATTTACCTGGGATAGATAACAGAACCAGTACCTTCTGTCCTATGTTGAAGTCCCGGGTCACAGTCTTTCTGTCAAAATAAAATTTCATTTTCATCTGACTTTTCAACAAATTCTCACCTGCAAAAGACCAAGCCCTGGTTAATTTAGCATTCAAATTAACAAGGTAATCAAACCGATTCAAATCAGGGGCATCTCCCTCCCAAGCCTCTCTCACCATATCAAGCGGATCCCTTACAGAATGTCCAAAAATCAAATTAAAAGGAGAGAGACCGAGAGATTGACCAGGAATAGAGCGGAAAGCGAATAAGAGGAAGGGAAGGTTTTTATCCCATTCAGCCCCATTCATAATACAATATTTCTTTAACATACTTTTCATAGTGTGGTGAAAATGCTCCAAAGCACCCTGTGACTCTGGATGATAAGGCGAGGACGTTACATGTTTAATCCCCAATTCAGTCATTTTCTGCTTAAAATAACGACTCGTGAAGTTAGTACCGAAGTCAGACTGAATTACCTTCGCGAGACCAAATTTTGAAAAGAAACCTATTAATGCCTCTACAATCTTTTCACTCCTTATGGACGACAAGGGGATTGCCTCGGGGTACCGAGACATACGATCCATAATAGTGAAAATATACTCATTTCCACTCTTTGACTTTGGGAGAGGACCAACAACATCAATTAACACTTCACGAAAAGGATCAGACACAACAGGGATAGGTATTAATGGAGCCTTTGGAATAGGTACATTAGGTTTACCGACTCTCTGACAAACTTCACAACTACTAAATTTTTTTGCATCACCTTTCAACTTAGGCCAAAAGAAATTATTCAATAACCTACCGACTGTTTTGTGAATACCAAAATGTCCCACCGTCACATTCTCGTGAGCTAATGACATCAACTCATGACGGTAACATTCAGGAACCACAATCTGTCGAATAATTTCGTAATCCTCCCCCGAGGCATGCATTGGTCTACTTACTCTATATAATATTCTATAAATTATCTTAAACATAGGAACAGTCACGTTCGTTATCTCACCAGACTCAATAGGGAGACTACCAAACTCCTTTTTCTGAGCCGAAACAAGTTCTTTAACAGTCCAATTGGGTTTTAATCTAACACTACTACTATCTACAGCTACATCACTACATCCTAAACTACTCAAATCAACGTCAACTGTTGACTCTGCAGCATCAACAGCCTTTGCTTAAGCACGAGTGATTACCACTACTTCCACATCCGGATTAATCACAATTGGCACGGATTTGTTCTCATACACAATCTCATTTCCGAGAACCACATCCACCTTTTTAATCGGAAATTTATCAGCAATAGCCAAAGGGATACTCCCCGAAAAATAAGGACAGCTAAAATGAAATAGACCAATTGGATACGATTTTACCGTGTCCGGGAAACCACTCAAAATAACAAACTCCTGATTATCATACACAAAATCATTCGGGACTGAATCTCTAAGAATTAATGATTGTGCAGCTCCGGTATCACTTAAAATATTCACTTTCCTCCCGTGGCCTTCACCATCCAGCGAGACTTCACCCACAGCCAGAAAATCACAGAAGGAACTACCAGTCTCTGACTTTCTTAGTCATTGAGTCGGAGAGGGAAGAGATCCAACCTGACTAGCACTTTTCTCAACCGCCATCATCGGATTACCTTTACTGTTACATACCTTTTTCCAAACATTACACATTGTTTTGATATGACCCCGCTTGTTACAGAAAAAGCATGTCAAATACTTAAGCTTTTGTGGATCATAAACACCCGACTCCCTAAGTGTTATTTTGCGAGTACCACACCTTTGATTGACCATTCGGAGAAACCTTATTTGATTGAACATTCTGAGAAACATTATTCTTTCGGTTATTAAACTTCCCAGATCTCCCAGAATAACCCCAACGTGATCTTTCCTTAGATATAGTCTCTTTCATAGTATCTTTATGAGACAAAAAATATTCATCTGATGCCACAGCAACCTCCTAAAGGGAATCTAATTTCAGCTCCTCCAAATGAACCTTCAAACGATCAGGAGTACACCTTTTGAACTCTTCAACCAACAGCAACTGCTTTAACTTATCAAAATCGTCCACCTCTTTAGATTTCAACTAATCAGTAGCAAATTGCTCTTTACTCCTTGCAAATTCTACAAAAGTCTGATTTTCATTTTTCCTTAAATTCCGGAACCTTTGCTGATAGGCCTCCGGCATGAGCTCATATGCCTTCAACACTCGCCTTTACACTTTCATAATCCGAGGAGAGATTTTCTTCCAAAGTTACATACACCTTTTGGGCTTTCCCAATCAATTTACTCTGGATAAGGGTAGTCCATAATCCAATAGGCCATTCTAACTTATTAGCAATTCTTTCGAATGATATAAAGAACTCGGCAACACTATCTTCCTGGAAGTTCGGGACAAACTTCAAAGCCTGAGCTAAATTTGAGAAGGAGGCGGAAGCTTCAACGCGAGAAGGAGACCCTGGTGACACTGGCGTTTGCAAAGCCAACATAGCTAACTCATGCTTTCTTTCCCTCTCTCTCTCTTCTTCAATTTTTTGCTGGTCTATTTCCATTTGTTTTAGACTAATCTGTCTATCCAAAATTTCTACCAACAAGACCTCTTCTTTCCTAACCTTGGGTTTGGCTCCTGTCCTAGTCTCTTTAAAACACTCATAAACCTTTAGCAATCGTATACCCTTCTTCATTGTTACCGTTCTCTCCACTTAAAAAAAATCTGCCACAGATTCTAACTCCTCTTTGTTTAATTCGGCCAACCTATCCTGCCATCCCTCTCTTTCAAGCAACTCTATGACATTCATATCCTCCATTTTACCTATAACAAAATTATTTCACTTGCAATAATGCCAACCAACCAAACACTGAGGAGGTGTAACCATGCCACTTAACACTAACCACGCCCCAAGAATTACCCTTGCACTGCAAAAAGAACACCACAGGTTACGATCAATCCTGTCACGGTCGCCACTTGTAATGGCCTCATTGGACCACAACACACACTAGGTCTACAGGACCATAAATAATCAAAATACCACAAACTAAGGTGCTCAAAAGGCAGCAATCCACTAAGGTGGAAGCAAGCCCAAGTAAATGCAGTGCAAGAATAACTCAAGGGGGATAGCAAAACAATGAAAAAAAGCCAATATATATTATAATTCAATAAAATACAAGAAGTTATTACTAGGCCTCTTCATTAACATTAAATCACAAAAATCATTTACACACAACACATACACAAATGATTAGGCAACACATTCAACCTCTGAAGGATGAAAGGGGGCCCAGAGAGGAATAGAAATTAACAAAAGGAAAGGAATAACCTGAGTTTGACACACTAAAGGATGATGATGAAATAATACAGGTCTCCTCCCAAAAGCACTCCAATAAAGGCCGAGGACAGTAAATCTCAATACAATTACTATCAGAAAATTACTCTGACTACTGCAGCTCAGCCGTGATCGCAGTCATCTTGAAAATAATTATGGACACCGTGATCCCAATAATCTTGGTCAATATATTATAAATGGATGACACGCCTTACCGTTGCCAAGCGAGGCCCCTCTGGCAAGTACTGCATCAGAGGCAATAATGAAATAGCGAAGATATGGAGAAACTGCCAGCTGAAGATATATATTTTCTCAGAGACTTGCTGTAAATCCAAGAACCGAAAGAGATAGCAGGCTCACAAGTCAGGGTGCAGATACCAACTGCCTGCAGTTTGGAAATCAGGTCTCAAATCAACTCAGCAGAGCCAAAATATGGAGGGGAGAAACAGGGAGGATTAGTCAACAAGACTAAACAAATATACCACTGGAGTGAGGAGACCCCTACTAACAAGAAGGCGAATTAACAATGAACTTTACAGCCTTCAGAAATGAAAGAGGAACTTAAAAACTAACCTAAGTAAGCTAATACATTATAAAAAATCCTAAGGCTTACTTACAATATATATATATTATATATATATATATATATATATATATAATATATATTATATAGGGATGTGATATACTTATATATATTAGTTTGGCTGAAAAATTATTCAATACTGCCAATTACAATGAGAAGGAAATGGGAGCAAGGTGAGTGGATAATCCAAGTTAAATATTAGGTCTAGTAAAACAGAGATAGTATTATTGTCAAATTTAAGAATAAGATTAAGGCCATATATATATATATATATATATATATATATATATATATATATATATATATATATATATGTGTGTGCGTGTGTGTGTGTGTTTGTGAGTGTGTGTGTGTGTATGGGTGTGTTTCTGATAATACGTAATTAGAGACTAATAGCGGCTTGGTATTTTCTTATTTTTTTATAATAATTTATTCGAAAGACAATTCATTTTTGGGTTGTAACTGCAATTTCCAATGCCTAGTTATTCAGAAGGAGGGAATATTCATAGAAGATTTTAATTTTATTGGATAATTGTTGCGCCGTTTCATCCGCGGCTCTGATTTAATATAATCTTGTTTAGTGGTTGATTGAGATTGAGCTGGCATAGTGCCAGCGCAGGACCTAACCAATGACAATCATTACATTGATGACAGGCCGAATACGGACCTGAGGAGTCTGTCTTACCAGAGAAAACCGTTGAAATTTGTGGTACAGAGGTATATATATATAGGAGATCTAACGGTCAAAGAACAAAAGTTGACTACTCAGAGGGTGAGAAAGGGCAATAGTTAGAATCAAGTGCCAAAACAGACATGGCTAGGTGACATAGTAACAGCCGTCGATGTAACGTAACCCAGTGAACAGAGAGTGGGTAGTGAGGTCGTCGCATATGGTATATATATATATATATATATATATATATATATATATATATATATATAATATATATATATATATATATATATATATATGTATATATATATACTATATATATATATATATATATATATATATATATTATATATATATATATATATAGAAGCAAATACCACGAAGGAAAGTGGAACAGCTGTTTCACCGTATTTCGTGGCATTTGCCATTATTTATCTATTCACAACGTTCCAAATTTTCGAGATTCAGTCATACACACACATGTATGAACAGTATGTATATATATATATATATATATATATATATATATATATATATCATATATAACGAGTCATGCCACTTGCATTTAGCCTCTGATTGTGGGTGGTAGCTGTTTTAGAATGTCATCAAGAGAAACTTTCTATGTTCGGTTCTTTCGCACACTATGTCGAGTGTACCGGTTACGAAGAACATATGGGAAGTTTAGTGCACAATGTCAACCATCACCTACTCCTCCTCTTCTCGCTCCCTTCCACACCACCACCACCACCACCACCACCACCACCACCAGCGAGGAGCAGACCCATCCTTCATGCTACCAGACCCGCCCTCTGCGCCCCCATAAACAAGTTACCATACCTGACTTGAGCCTAAAATCTGGTTTCCTTACTCCCATGGGACCAAAGCAGGTTAAACTTGTTTTATTTCTTGGGGTTAAGGTACGCGCACTTCTTGACGTCTTGCGGAGGGTTAGAAGTTGGATAGATGACAGTAGTTGTAGATTGAACACATTATCAGATGTCAGATTCTCATCATAAATAAGTCATAATGTTTTGAGAATGAACGGATTGTTTATTGAAAATTATAAATTACTGATGCTGTGCCCTGGATAAATGAAATTGGTTGGGAATAACAGAAGTGGATATAGGCTGAATGATGGACAGAATAATAACTTAGCATTAAATATTTAAGATTTCATGGTGGTAATTTAACATGAATTAATAAAAAATACGGAATAATAAAAGTAGAAATCTTTAGAAAGCATATTAAATTGATTTGAATTGTATTTAAAAATGTGTGTGTAACATTAGGATTGTCGATTTTTGAGAAATTAATCCATCTTAAATAAAAGAAGAAAAAGTACATTGAGTACTCTAGCAAACTTAACCTATTGGCAGACTTTTAAGACTACTGGAAATATTAGAAAAATGAATGCAGCTTGCGGTAATAATAAATAAATAAAAAAAATTCATATTGATAAAACTAAGTATGAACGCAGAATAGAGATTTAAGAAAATATATTGAATAAATATACGAAACACAAAAAACTTAAATTAACATGATAGTACTTCGCAAAATGGATAGGGATAGAGAAAAGTTAGGGAAACAAATGGTTTACTGACTTAGGACTATGCGTGAATAGTTTTAAACTGGACAAAAATATGAAGGCAATATTCGAACTAGACAAGAATAAGGGGAAAAACTGTAGACAGGAATAGTCTGTAGTCAACGCCGGCACATCAAAGGCGAGGGTTGGCTCCTTCGCCGTGAGATCCCAGTTGATCCCGTCAGACAAGATAACCTCTGCGATAATCTCATCGCCCTTAAACAAGGTTCATTTACTTGTTCGAACGCATTCTGAGACATGCGAGAGAGGAGGTCTGCTTAGTATATTTAAACCTGTAGAATGTTCTTGCGCGAGTGTGTATGTGTGTGTGTGTGCTTTTCGGAAAACACGCGATAGTTTGAATAGCCGTTGTCGATCAAAGAGATAAAGAGTACTATGTGCTTGAGACTTGATGAACTCTAGGACGTTCTCGAGCTTAGATGCTCGAATCCTCCATAGTATAATTAGGAGAGAGATTGGATTAGCATGTAGAAGGCGATCCGACCATTTCAAGTGTGAGATAATGTAGCCGTGTATACGAAAACATATCCGAATTCTTCTCGAAGCATCGGCGGTGCCGTCGGACTTGAGAGTCGAAAAGGAAAAACGAGACGTCAGATTTTCTGTTTGAGCTCTCAGCTTGTTTCGATTGTTTCTTGTTGTTGTTTTGCGCCCTTGCGTGAGTGTGTGTGTGTATATATATATATATATATATATATATATATAGTATGTATGTATGTGTTTGTGGAGAGAGAGAGAGAGAGAGAGAGAGAATCAATTCACTTATAGAAGTCCAGTTTATTGTGTTTTTCTAGTATATATAAATAATATATATATATATATATATATATCTATATATATATATTATATAATATATATATATTAATATAAACACACGCAAGGGCGCAAAACAACAACAACAAACAATCAAAACAAGCTGAGAGCTTAAACAGAAAATCTGAGGTGCAATCATATGACAAATAATTAGGCTGAGGGCCTGCTTCAGAGTAGGTAACTATTATGCAAACTCTATTAGAAAGAAGGAATAACACCCTATGGGTTTAAAGGGGATGTAAGGGCCCCACAATACAGGTAATAGTCAGCAATGGATTACATCTTACAGTAGATTAACAGGTGGCCAGTTTTCCAGACACGTGGAGCGTAGGAGACACAGAGAAGGTGAAGGCTTTTTCCCAGAGGACAGCAAGAATCCAGAATCCACAGCGGCTCAATAGCAAGCCTGTAACGAGAGCGATTTGGACTTGAGCGAGGTGTGTAACACACGCGGTTCATGATCAAGGAAGATGTACATAAAGTACCAAATGATTCGATTGCATAAGGAACAACTTACGTTAATTATCGCTTAAAAGGAAAGCAGTTATGTTACCGATTAATATGAAGGAAAGAAGTTGCGTTACTGATTACTGACTCAAAGCATTTACATTACTTCACAGTGGGCTGATAGCCTACAACACAAGGCAGTTATAACACAGCACAGATAAAACACAAGGCAAATGAGACACAACCCAATGGTAACACAATATGATTATAACACAATACAGGAATCGCTCAGAAAGATATAACCTTGCAACTTGCACATTACCTTTATCGGAGTTTGGAGTTTGTCTTCCTCAGGGCTGCTGACAGGGAGGGAATATTATTCACGACAAAAGTGCATGTGGGCTCAAAGGTAAAGTAGCTCAGGAAGGAGCTGCAGTACACCTGCACCTTTTATCAGCTCAGAGAAAGCTCGGTGGTATCCTGGTAGGCAGTGCTGTCTGTCCCTCTGATATCTCTCCAGCCATGCAAGGCCACGCAGCGAAGCCATGCGGTCTGGGCATTAAACATGGCGGCCGGTTATCCTTCCTCAGCCGGGTGGGATGACCTTCCGAGGCGAGCTTTCTCTCAACGCCAGTTAATCTGCAAGTAGAAGGCCACGGCAGACAAACAAACTATTGGTGATTAAAAGTTTAACCATTAAAGAAAGTGGTGTGTGAGATGAGGTGGCGAACGTTCCTGTCTTTTGTTATGAATAAAATTGCTCTATTTCCTTCTGGGTTACATTAATCTTACGTTAATTTGAATCGGATACGGAGTAAAATAAGGTAACCTCATTATATATACATATATATATATATATATATATATAAATATATATATATATACATATATATATATATATATATATATGTACTATATATATATATATATATTATATATATATATATATATACGAAGAAATAAAAAAATACATACATTCCATATATATATATATATATATATATATATATATATATATATATATATATATATATATATATATATATATATATATATATATATATATATATATATATATGGAATGTATGTATTTTTTATTTCTTCGTATAACCAAATAAGACTTGATAATGTACATGACTGAAAGTCACCTGTCGCTTAAAGAATTTCTTTTATGTATCCTTCTCCAGTTCGAGTATATGAGAGAGAGAGAGAGAGAGAGAGAGAGAGAGAGAGAGAGAGAGAGAGAAGGAAGTGGATCAGGGAAGCGCCGGCGTTTTATTAGATAACGGAAACATTAATTAACATTAGTTTGCTGTCCAGGACTCCAATGGCCAATGAGGCTTTGTGTATATATGCTTTGGGAGAACAGTCTCTTTGTGTTGTTATTGTGGTACTTCTGGTCTGCTTCTTTGTTACGAACACAATGGAGTTGTCCCCGTTTTGGAGTGTTGTCGCCGACCATTCTGTTTTTCCTTTATTTATATATATATATATTTTTTGCTCGCTTTAGGAAGCTATTCCTGTGAAGGAGAATGTTCATTTCACATATTCATTTTCGTATGCGGAATCAATATAGATTAATTTCTAAAAAGGATTCCTAGATAAGATTGTTAAAACAAAGAAGAAAAAAAGAAGTTCGGGGAAAGTAGACCCATATTTTGGAAATCTAATTCTTAGGAAGAAGAGAAGAGCGTAGATTAAGAACCACCACCTTTTATTAGCACCGTCCTGTAAAATTGCCAAATTGTTAATCACTTTTCTACAGTCACTGAAAAAATCTAATCCGAATAAAAATGCACAATGCATTCAAGATCATCATTAATTCTTATGAAACACCGGTGATTTTAGAGGTAGCAAGCCTTAACGTTACCTCCCTATTCTCAAATGTTCCAAAAAAATAAAAAGTTGTTGTAGTTTAAAATTCGACAGTATCAATGAGCAGGTGAGAAACATTTCAAGAAACACTTCTTAACTTATGCATGAATGGTAGTCACTTTATATTTAATAATCTACATTACATACAAACTGAAGATTTTGCTGTAGGATCTCCACTTTAAGCTTCAGTTGCTAACATAGCTGAAAATCTGAAATGTGTCTTGTCAACATACCTGTGGTAAATGATTAGTTTGAGAGCCAGAGACACTCATCGAGCCACCTCTTTTCGAGAAAATACGAAAATATGTTAGCAACTGAAGCTGAAAGTGGAGATCCTACGGAAAATTTTTCAGATTGTATGTAATGTAGATTATTAAATATAAAGTGACTACCATTCATGCATAAGTTAAGAAGTGTTTCTTGAAATGTTTCTCACCTGCTAGTAGATGGGATTACTGGTATATTATCGTTATGGTTCAATAACGTTTGAGTTAATATGAGGAAATCTCTACTTAAAAATGTTTTTAAGTAGGGATCACTTACATTTGGTATATTTATTTTGCTATTTTCACTGAAAGATTAATCTAAGAACTTTACTTCTTTATATATATATATATATATATATATATATATATATATATATATATATATAAATATATGTATATATATATAACGTATACGTATATATATATATACACACACATATATATATATATTATATATATAAAGAAGTAAAGTTCCTAGATTATAGCAAAATAAACATACCAAATGTAAGTGATCCATTTTGCAAATACATTAAAGAGAACTTAAAAAAAAACATTTTTAAGTACTGATTTCCTCATATTAACTCAAGCGTTGTTGGACCGTAACGATAACATACCAGTAACCCCATCTACTATATTGCCAGTCTAAGGCCGGGTATTCCACGCTCAGGTTTACCTGTCAGTTCACCCACGACCGTTCGACGGATGAGCGTCCAGTCCACACGTAAGAATAGAACTGTCAGTCGGACAGTCAACTCGAGGTCAATGACCTCATTTCTCGCCTAGCCTTCGTCGTGGCAACATTATAATGGCAGCGATAGAAACTCCGCTGGCAGATGAGGGGAGAAACAAAAAGGCGTAACAGAGTATGGTCTAAGAATTGCTTATTAAAGAGAAATGTCTATTCTCATACAAAATTAATGATTAATGTTAAATTAGACCGGGAAGTTGGCTCAGTTATTTATGAAATGGACCTTGAAGCCTACTTTTGCTGGTAACCCCTTGCATAGAAAGATAGGATACTGGTGTGAGGACCAGAGATTAAGACAGGTAGCTGGGTACTGATCATCTACTTACGTCTTACAGACAAACTGGGTTGACATAGACAGGTGCGGACGGATAAGTAGTGCAGTCT
>NC_087200.1:4504612-4534612 GCF_015104395.2 Macrobrachium nipponense | reverse complement strand
TTTTCACATTACCGAGCCATCTCCAAATATTCTGATTTACCCACCTCTAACCGTTTCACAACCTCTACGATGTATTTCTTCATTTCTCAACGGATCATTACTTACACAAACTATGCAGGTAAACTTGTCAACCTCATTCATTTGTAGTCTTATGCTCAAACATTTTTGTGTTCTTTTGTTTTACCTATTCAGTGATTTTATCTTATCCTTCCGTCATTCATTATATCTACTCTGAAACAGTTATGAGAAGTAACAGGTTCCATTCCTCCGCTGCACATATTAGTATTTGCACTGTCATCTTGGTTCATCTAACTTACATTTAGCCTCAGCTACCTTGTATTGAACACACTTTCAAGCTCATTTCTAGTTTCTGCAGTTTCTTAT
Source organism: Macrobrachium nipponense (assembly GCF_015104395.2). Taxonomy (NCBI): domain Eukaryota; kingdom Metazoa; phylum Arthropoda; class Malacostraca; order Decapoda; family Palaemonidae; genus Macrobrachium; species Macrobrachium nipponense. The sequence goes on along the minus strand of NC_087200.1, from coordinate 4,534,228 downwards.
AGCTATCTCCAGGAGTCAAGATAGTACCATCGATCAAGCTTCAGTCGTTATATCCAATTTGCCGTAAGATTTTTTCATCCTTGAATTGTAACTTCATCTACTGTAATTACAAACACCAATTCACTCCCCATGTAATCTCTTTAGGTAAATCTTCTTCCACACTAAATATTCTTAGCACCGTCCACGTTACAATTTTTGTCATTCTATCTTAAGTTTTTCGTAGGTCACTTTAAGCACACAGGTTTTCCTTTTACTTTCGAGCTTCGCATATAATTCTTTCATAACAGATACTTAATCAGTTGCCCTCCTCATCTAAACCAACGTTTTTTTTTCCCTGTCAGTTGTTTTGTCACCCGCGATACTTTCTTAAATCAGCCTCCAGATATAGCACACAAACCTCGGTGACCTTAGTTACCAAATTATGACAAATCATGAACTCCTGGTGTTTTTCCTGTCGTCATCATCTTAATTTGTATCCTTTCGTTTGTACCAGCCACTTCCACAAGCATTTTCAACTTTTCCCCCCTTGTGTCATTCAGCTTGTCTCCCTTCCACATTTCATATTCACCAAATCGTAAAAATACTCACTCCACACACTATAACAGCAGTCACTTCATAAATAACATTATGTATTCGTAGATCAATTATCAAATTGTTTTTTAATATCCATGTACGTCCAAATCCCCAAGATACATTGGCTTCCTTTACCTCCTTCTCTCCAAACGTAAATAGATATTAGATGTTTCACTGACAACCCAAATAACATGATAGCAAGACTCACTCGGTCATAGATTTATATCTGTCTAAGGAAATGATGGATGACCCAGATGATAATCATTGTAATTATGGCAGACAGTTTTGGCGCGAAGAGTCATCCAATATATTATTATTAAAGATTGTTCGGACCACTGAGCTGCGATTGACGTAATTTTGTGATTGTAGCACCATTTTAATGAACATGGTTACCGTTTTTGAGAAGCGCACCCATCTGTTGTCTGCAGTAACGCTAATATTTCATGGAATACATTCACCTAATGTAATTAACAGGAAGATTCGTGGAAAAGAACTCGGCCTTAAAAGGAAAACGTTAGTGTCCTGCAAAGTCCAGTTTAGTATGCTTGTATGGCGAGAGAAGTGTATCTTATATCATGCTGTCATCCTCAACAGCAAGAGAACTGATCGATCAGAGCCAGGGATAATGATTAACGTCAGTTACTAGAAAAATCAATTGTGCGAAAGATGGATCTGGAAAGAAAGAAACTGACTTTGATGTGTCACAGGTGAGGTGAAGGAAGGAGTGGACATAGCAACATCATCCACAGGGATTTGTCAAAGACTGGGGTCGCCCCTTCGAGAGGAAAATACATTTTTTAATGCACCAATGCACGGTCAAGTATGCTTGAAGCGTCTGTATAAGTCTGTAAATTCTCAGATACGTAATTTTTTGTCTTAAACTAATGAAATATGATAGAGAGATAGAATATGAAATTTCGGCCAAAGGCCAAGCAATGGAACCCATGAGGTCATTCAACGCTGAAAGGGAAACAGTGAAAAGATTTGAAAGGTGTAATAGGAGGAAAGCCTCGCTGGTGCACTATGAAACAGTTGTTAAGAGAGCGTGGAAAGTAAGATGTAAAAAAGAGAATATGAACGGAGGTACTGGAAAAGGAATCAAAAGATTTGCAACTAGGGGCCGAAGGGACACTGCCAAGGACCTTAAGTAATGCTTACAGTGCAAAGCATGGGGTGCACTGATAGCAGTATCCCCTACGGGGTACGGCCACTTAAGTCACGGATTAGTTCGGAGCTGCCTATATTCCACTTCATCATCCAAGATAATCGCCATTTTTGTTCGGTAATTACTGCAGGTGATCAAGTTCTTGAAGTTAGAGGTAAAATGTAGAGAAGAAATCCCATTATTATTTATTTATTTGTGACAACTTCGCACTCGAATTCTAAACACGCCATAGACCTGTATTTTATCATACTTGATATTACGTGATAAAAGCTAAATTATAGCTACGGGAAAGTGAGGTTCTTGTCTGTCAGATAATAAAGTTTGTAAACCACCTCAATAGCAATAGCAGGATAGCTAGTTCACGTTTGAGTTATGGTCTTGTGTCCCTGAGTGCTTGCGATATAAAACCGACCATCCCTGGCTTCAATTGGTGTTGGCATTCAATATTTGATTTGGCAAACACACACACACACACACACCACACACACACACGTACGTGAAGAAGTGTGGATTTGCCAAGGGTTGTTCGTAAAGAATACTGAATACATATTTTTTTTATATTTATCCAGTGCTCCCATAAAATTATGAATTTAAAATTGTACGCTTTGATATAACTACTTTATCTAAGAATAATTATCTGTTTCACACACACACACACACACACACACACACACACACACACACATATATATATATATATATATATATATATATATTATATATATATATATATATATATATAGTATGTATGTATATATATATATACATATATATATATATATAGTATATATATTTAATTTATTTATTTAATTTATTTATATATGTATTTATATTTATATATATATATAATATATTATATTTATTTATTTATTTATGTGTGTGTGTGTGTGCGTGTGTACTTGAAAGATCACAGTAGATTCACTTGACTTCATTATGTAAGCAAATACCACAGCCATAAGGTCAGTACCAAGCCCTATCGCCTGTTTATTTAGGCATCGTCGGGGCACGAATGAAATACAGTTGGAAAGGGGGTTACAAGGTAAACAAAAAGATCAAGAATACGAGATGTTTAGTTGTCAAAAGGGTAAAAATCAAAGATATAATTCGTGATCACGCGGTCACTAACTAAAACCATATATTTAACCATAAGAGATAAAAAAGCTTAGCCATATAAAATCAACAAACACATGTAAAATGAATATATGAATTTTATTGCTTATATTTATCAACAACTTTTTTAATTATGAAGGCATCGAGTTTAAACAAACCAAGATTTAAATTTAGAGCTGAAACAAGACTCAATGATTCGATATTTGGTCAGTTCTCGTAGAATATTGGTATTGTTTAATTCGTTTTGAAAGAGATTTTCCCGTTTGCCGTATTGCATTTTATTACACGTTTTACAAGGAATTTCATATATGCAGCCAGAATCATCTTTAGGAGAATTTTTTTTTTATTATTATTTAACTCTTAACATTAAAGTGACTGAAAACAACATTTACGTTGAAAAGCTTTTAAATTCTAGGAATTTCTAAAAACCTTTCATCATACGGTAATTTTAGGTTATACTTAGTAAATTCAAGTTTGTCATTAGTTAAATAAAATTTTTTCCTAGCTGTTTTCCAAGCTACATCTACAAAAGTTCTTGGTATCTAAGTTTCAAGGCAATAACATAGATAATTTCAATCTCAGTGTCCATAAACCGTGGGTTACAGGAACGCAGAGCCCTCAGGAACATCCCAGAAAAAAATAACATTTTGATGGTGACTGGAATAATAAGGAACAAAAGAGGCAATGTTAGTTGATTTTTGAAAGACTGAAAAGGTGAAATTTCTACCATTTCTATGTACTGTTGCGTCAAGAACATTCAGATTTCAATTTCTTTCTTCCTCTATAGTAAATTGTTAGAAGGGACTAAATTATTGAGCTTAGAAATTCCGGGAGATTTTCGAGTACTGGCCAAATACAGAAAATACCATCCACACACCTAAAGCATATTACGTTTTTGGGCAAAATTCTTGGCAAGAATTCCTCTAAAAAAATGCCATGTAAATGTTGCTAAGGGCATGAGATAAGGGATTACCCATAGCCATGCCGAACTACTGTACAAATAAATAAATAAATAAATAAATAAATAAATAAATAAATAAATATGTAAATAAATAAATAAATACCATTTAAACAAAGTTTACTCTCTTTGATACATAATCGTGTAAGACTAATGCGTTTTCCTACAGTGAAAGGAATATCATACCTTTCTAATTCTTCCTTCAAAAATTCAAGTAAATCACTTACACTTTTGTAAATAAAGAGACGACATCAAAACTAACCATATTAAAATCAAAATTTAAATTTAAACTATTCAATTTGGTTATAAAGTCAATGTTGTTTTTTACATTCGTGTTAGAAATGTTTCTTACCAAAGGTGTAAGAATTTTTACAAGTCATTTAGATGAATTATACGAAACTGAGCCTACTGCACTAGTGATAGGTCTGATAGGCATATTGATTTTGCCTTTCTTTATTGGTCAGATAAGGTAGGGAGGAGCATTGACTTGTAAACTCTTTAATTAAATGGTCCAAGGCCTTTAAAATTCGATCTAATGTGTTTACTAAAATGAGAGTTCACTGCCCGTGAACGATCAGACCTCAGTTTCGTGTGAGTTTCACTATTATTTAATAATGCCATTTTTTTTAATTTACATAGTCAATTTTAGTCGTTATGACCACTGCTTTAGACTTTTCTGCCTTTGTTACTTGCACTGTTTCGTCTTTTTTAAGGTTTTTATCGGCCAGGAGAAATCTTACGAGTAAATTAGGGGGGAGAAGAGAAGGCATGGCCATGGCACCATACACAATACTGCGTGATCCCGGATTATCCTGGATTATCACTTTGATTTTTGCCCTTTTGTTATTCTTGACTGTTTCGTTTACCTTGTAACCTTCTTCCCAACTGCATTTCATTTGTGCCTGACGATGCCTGAATAAACAGGAGAAAGCGCTTCGTTCATTTTCCTGTGGTATTCGCTTATATAATGAAGTAACATGCATCTACTGTGATTTTTCAAGCATTATGGAAACCACGCGCAACTTCTTCGCCTTTCCTGTGAATTTTACGATCCTCGTTCTATTCGTGACGTCTTTTTGCAATGCTCCTGTCAAAGCTCACAAACAGACACTTGGTGCATTTCATGTCATTGTTTACTTGACAAATTTACTACAAAGTTAGGTTTGGATGTAGCATACTTATTTCAGTCCATGTTTTCGATTCATATCCATTCACTCTACGGAACTCCCTTCTCCATTTCTTTTAGCAATGGGGCGTAAGCGGATATCTTCTGGAACATTAATTTTCGAATTACAGCATTTTTCTGCAAAACTGAGCGCTCATTGCACGTGTAGACTGTACTGGTTGGTTTGGAAGATAGACAATAAGTGATAAAATTTTGTGTTTGTGTTGATAATGTATGGTCAGTAAAAGTAATTATTTATTCATATATTTGTTTATATTTTGGAAATAGTGTATGATTTGTGATTGGGAAGTCTAAGTTGAAGCTGACTAGATTAAGTAATATCCAGCACTACAAATTCAGTCCCAGAGGTACAGCGTTTTAAATTATATTTCACAAAACTTGGTCCCTTTTTCTAAGAGGTTTGCCATTTTATTTTAGATGTAAATTTTTCTTTGCGATTGTTGAATTAATGTTTTGAAAAGAAAGCCTGCTTTAATTACGATGTAGACTTGCTTATTTGGAGAACTGGGAAATATAATCTTTTATGGGGTAGATGCACGTTGAGTAGTGTCGCAAATATTGATCAAAGTGTTTTTAGGTTTAGAAATGCAGCCAAGCAGGTCGGAAGAGAAGCGAAGCTCCCTTACACATCGCACCGTGACTAATGTGCACTTATGTGTTGGAGGACTGTTTTTGTAAGGTCATTATGCATCATAAAGCGCTGCCATCTAGCGTTGTGATGTTCTATAATGACATATCCTTTATGACTTGTGTTCTCATCCGGTAGAGTGCTGGATCTTGATTTTGTTTCTTTGACAGCAACTGCTTCCATTAACTTTTGTAATTTTTCATGATCCACTTCAGCAATGTATCGTGAAAGAGGTATTTCTACCCACAGTAATTTAGTGCTACGACTTCAACTATTTTTATTTGGATTTGATTATAATTTCATATAAAGGTTATGTTCATTTCAATGTTGCTCTGTTATTTGTTCGACGCACACACACACTCACACACCCATATATACATTTATATATATATATATATATATATATATATATATATATATATATATATATGTACATTATATATATATATATATATATATATATATATATATGTACATTATATATATATATATATATATATATGTACATTATTTATATATATATATATATATATATATATATATATATATATATATATATATATATTTACGTATCGGGCCTCTTATAAACCGAATACGTAAACAGAAAATATTATATGGAAATGCAAGGTCACTGGATTTTAACTTACCTCAAAAAAGGGGGTTTTGGTATTTTTATTTTTAGAGAAAAAGGTTGCCAAAAAAACTCAGCTAATTACTTTACATACATTTATTTACAAGAGGCCATTGAAATGGCCTGGAGAAAGAGTAAATGCAGCTTGTCCGCACAGGGACCAATATTATCTCTCACAAGGGGATAGCTGGCTAAAATGAGATTCACATAAATGCTGGCTTTCAAAATTATTCATATTATCTTGCGGTAATGCAGCACTTGCGGGCGCGAAGACTTGGACACTTGACGCAGCAAATCTGGAAAAAATCCCAGATTAGACACAAAATAAAAAGGAAGACTTCTTGCACAAGTTACTATTATTCAGTTTTCTCTAACACACTGGGGAGGAACTCTTAGTGTTAAATGAAATATTCAATGACTTCATTTGTCTGGGACGATCACAAAAGGGAGACATGCGGCCACGAGGCAGTGAAAAGAACAAAGGAATGTTCATTTGAGAATTAGGAGTTTGAATTTTGAAAATGGAGAGTAGTTACGTGACTAGGAGGGAAAGAACTGGCAATATGACTGATTCACAAGACGTACCTGGATGCCATAGTAAGTGGACCTTTGTAGAATGCGGCGTCGGCTTTGTCTCAGGTCTTGGTGCACCAGTGACACCGTGGAAGGCCTAATGGAAGGCTGGCTGGGACATCAGTCCGAGGTCACGAACTGGAGTGGTCTGAGATCAAGTGCAGGTGTGATTCATGGGGGATGGGTTCAGCTTATCCCCCCAAGAGCAGGGCATCCTGGAAACAGAACATACGGCCAGCAAAGGATTCACAGGAAAAAGGAGCTTAGACATAGGCCTAATAAGTACCTAGCTAGCTACACACTTCCCTTTGGGATACGTCCCTAAGGCTGACAAGAGTCTTTATTCCCCCTCTCTAACTGGAAATTTTTTTTTTCCTATATCTAGCTGGCGTTTTCCCCTTTGAAGTCAGCTGATTTGGAGAAAAGTAAAATGGCTGCTTTTCTAGCAATCAAAATATTTACTAAATGCTGGTAGACGAGAGGGGCACTAAACGTAATACATATATATATATATATATATATATATACTATATATTATATATACTCTATATATATATCTATATCTATCTATCTAATATATCTATATATATATATATATATATATATATATATATATATATATATAACTCTCTATATATATATCATATCTATCTATCTATAGTATATATATATATATATATATATATTTATATATATATATATATATATATATATATATATATATATATATATATATATATATATATTTACAAGTATTGTTTTGATAGCCAATTCACCATACGCCTGGAGTGACATCCACATTTAATTATAATTGTACTTTGTCAATGAGATTCGAACCGTTGCCTGGTTTAGAAACAACGATGTAATGCAGTGACTGTGGACCACTGAGCCATCAAGAAAGCGCTTATCAATTATAATTTTCTTTGGGCATAAGTTACTCCCAATGTGTATTGAATTTGACCATATTAGACGATATTTGTGGCTTAGTATTTGTGACTATAAAGATATTTCACGGTTTATGTGAAACAAAAATCATACACATATTATATATATATATATATATTATATATATATATATTTATATATATACACATATACACATGTATACATATGTATACATATGTATATACATATGTATGCATATGTACTGTCAGCCAAAAAACTCGTGGCAGAGTTTCATAATTTTTCGTTCACCTGCCTGACGCACGATGCATGCCTTATTTATCTATTTTTCTTTTCAAAGATAGAAGAAATCATATGTAATGACGTTAAAAACAGTCACTGCTATCTTTAGAACATTATGTTATGTTATTGTATAAAACTATTTTCCATATAGCAAAATTGACGTGAACGAAACGAAGTGATAAAAAACGTCATATAACAACCATAGATATACATTACCAAATAGATAGGAGAAACTTATCACTAGTAGTATCGCATAAACATATAGTCATTAAATTATCATTTCAATATTAAGTTGAAGGTAGTTGAACTATTCCATTTGTTAAATTTTACAGAAAACATTGGAATCTCACAAAATGCTATCAAATTTAAAAGCAAAATGAAAAAAAAAACGATATCCTAACAGTGTGAACCAGGCGACCTCACTCTATTGCTTTTGATGTTATGTGCACGGGAATCTAATGTCAATGTGTCATTTATCGGTCTAAGAAACATCCCTCGATGAGCGAGAGACAATTATTGCTCTGCATTCGGTGCTAGTTCCTGTTGGAGAGATATCAAGAAAGCTTAATAAACCGGATAGAATCATACATAGAAAAATCAAATTGTTTAAAGGACGGCAAAATTTAGAACATGGGCCTAGAGGTGGAACACCTCGAAGCACCACAAGAGAGCAAAACAATACAGTAGTGTAAATGTTGCTGAGCAACATTCATTTGTGAATTTTGAATTCTGGTGACTCGTCACGACATTGCTGAACCAGGAATCATGACTATAGCTCTACGCTTATGACTGGTGTCTGATGAATACTTTAGATGGAGAGGAAGAGATTTTTAAATCTACACTTGAAATCTTTGATAGTTGTCTAATGAATAAGCAAACTTATCTTTGATGGATGAGAGATTCAGTTAGGCTTAATCTTTTTGTTTTGTTTTTTATCGGTGGCCAGTGAATACCACGGATAGGGAGGGAAACAGTTTCAATGATGCATGATTGTTTTTCTTCTAAACCTAAAGAATACATTTTATTGGGAGTTACTTTATTAACATCGGCCTAATCCTTCCATCACTCCTATATGGCACCTCCGCTCTCTTCTCCATCTCAGGTTGTTCGATCCGACGAACTCGAATCGCGTGAAAGCATCACTAATGATAACGGTTATTTTAAAATTCCCCGCACTGACAACGGACGCCTTAAAATGGATGTTTATAAAATAATTTCTGTTCAAAGAAACTTTATCTTTCATTCCCCAAAATATGTGCATACACTCGTGTTACACCCTGTAGCCGTCAAAGAGCAACCCTTGATTACAGCAGTAGGTTTTACTTGGAAAAAAAAAAAAACATGAAATAGACTTAAACGAGAACGTTACCTTTCATATTTCTTATCCTTTCAGCTACTTATAATATGCTTATGGTAGTAGGTCTAGGTATACATGTGAAACTAACTTGAATTAATTTCTATTTAGAAGAAATGGATAGCTACAGAAAGATCAACCTAAGAAAGCTTTAATGAAAGTAAGCCTTTCTTAATGTATTCGTCAGTTTTGACTCCCACAGCTTTCCAACGTGTCCAAAAGAAACAGGATGGTATGCAAGGAATTCGATAAAAAAAAAATAAGACTGAATAAGGTCTGAGTTAATTATGTTAAGCAATTATGAAAAGGATAAGAAGAAAGGCGAACATGGCTAATAAAAGCAAGAATAACGGGAATAGTCAAATAAAGCAAGATTAATATATATATATATATATATATATATTATATATATATATTATATATATATATATATATATGTATATATACACATATATATATGTATATATATATATTATTTTATAATACTATACATATATATATATATTATATATCATCTTATCCATATATATATATATATATATATCATATATTATATATTGTCGATCTAAATATTCATTTATATTACGTATCCGATAGAGTATACTGCTGAAAATTAAACCTAGGCTAATCATGTGGGAAAATCAGAAGTTCAATTTAGGCCCACTAAAATATATTATATATATATATATATATATATATATATATATATATATATATAGGCTAATCATATATATATTATATATATATATATATATATATATATATATATATATATATATATATATTAGGCTAATCATGTGGGAAAATCAGAAGTTCAATTTGGCCCACTAAAATATATATTATATTATATATATTATATATAATATAATATATATAGATATATATATATATATATATATTATGCAAATTATTTATGATCAAAGGTATACAAAATTAGTTATTTAATTAAACATCGTTTTCAAGGAATGTTAACGCCTTGATGTATTATTTATCGGCTGTAGGAGACGAAATGACAACACCCCAGTGCAGTACGATACGTTGAGTCAAGACTCGAGAGGCAGAAAAGCCAACTTCAAAATCCTTCGGTATGCTGTCACGAAGCTAGAGTTGAGAATAAAATTAGAAATCGTGGACCCATCGGTATATATTTTCCTTACTTTGCAAATAATTATCTTTAACACGTTGAATAAGTCTACTCAATTCTAATGTAATTTATTTCAAGTATAGCACCTTTGAACGGAAATGTTATTTATTGTTAAGTAAATAATCTGGCACCTGCATATGGCAATATTTTCATAACGAACAATGAATTAAGAAACTACGTCAATTCTTCGTTGGCCGTCTGTACATATATATAAATATAATATTACATATGTATACATAAGTATACACACACACGCACATTATATATATATATATATATATATATATAATATATATATATATATATATATATATATATATATATATATAATGTGCGTGTGTGTGTATACTTATGTATACATATGTATATATATATTTATATATATGTTTTATATATATATATATATATTATATATATATATATATATTTATTTATAGTATATTATACGTATGTATGTATTATACACACATATATATACACATATACATATATACATCTATATATACAAAATCATATACACATAAATCTGCAGCCATCTTTGTACACATTACTGCTTACTATTTTTTAAGCTTACGCTATATTGCTTTGGGTGTGTTTGTTAATGTACAAGGCATAAATTGTCACTCTTTCAAGAAACGGCCCTTAAGAAAGATTTGCCGTGAAGGCAAAACAACCCACCTGTCCTTTCTGGTAAAGGCCATCGGCTAAGCCTTCAGATCCTACTTTGCCAGTAATGACTTTGGGGAGTGAAGAAGGCTTAGCCACACAGGATGGATCCTTGCCAGCAATCCTATTACTTAGGATGAGTCTTCATGGACCTGACCTATTTTGTAGAGATTGTTTTGCTTTGCAGGTTTAAAAATTGCTTTTTGAACTTTTGCGGATCTCAGTTAATTCTAGATATTATTTTCCTTATGTCTATTACCTCTTTATCTAAGATTTATGTTGCTGATTATATCTATTTCTAAGCAAGTGGATTTGGATATTTTTTAAAGCTGTTTTCAGAATTTCCTTTATGTTTCTGGCATAAAAGTTTCGTTTTTCATCAAGTTTGTAAACAGGTAAAATATTAGACTTTGCGATTTAACGAGTTTCATGATTTTTCATGCTCATTTATATTCCTTTTGTCATGAACATATTTAACTATACAAAGTGCGTGATATATCTTGCAGTGAAAGGTTCTCCAATTCTCGTTATTTCTGGCATAAGTAGGTTGTTATTGGTTACTTTTATTACCAGATGATCAAGGCTACTACACCTTCCAAATAATAACAATGATTAGACTGACTGAAAATTTTCCTCTTATTTTTGAGGAATATTATGAGTACTTTTACTTGCTTAATATTTTCGGTACCATCTCTTGTAAGAGTACCGACTAAGCTATGGCATAGTCGGTACACTTGCTTGTTGGTACAGAATCGATCGTAATCCTGTACCATTTGTGTATCTGACTGATGAATAAATGTCAAGCTTGCGTTCATATATTTGGTCAGATAGCGTATCCTGCCCTCCGGGGCACTTTGTACCCATGACAATTTCAGTTCTTAAGATTTTTGGACCCTAACATCCATCGTCAGAACATGTTAAATTATTTCCTTTTGTGCACACAATTGTCTGACGTCTGCAAAGAAAACTCATACCAGAGCTATCTGTCAGCGTGGCTGATTTCATTGATATAAATAAAATAAATGTGGCAAGTAACAATGCTTGTTACAAACAAAACGCGATTTTAGCATGGTGGTATTTTGGAAACATGGCAGGTTCCAAAGACCAGGTCGTTACCTTAATCGAAGGTCATTATTCTGAATCCAAAGGAACCCAGGAGCGTGTTGGAGAGTTTCTTTAGATTTCCATACAAAAAATTTTGTGTACAGTCTACTCTACACTATAGTAAAGATTTTTGGAATAGCATTACTTACCATTCATGTCTTGGCTGAGGAATTCTCATTTTACTTCACGATGCCTCTCCTGCATTCACAATCGTTTTATTGTGAACTGTTTCGTATTCCCAGAAATGATTTTACAACTCTACAGTACGATTTCTTAAACATTTGTAAGTAGTAACCAATAATGCAAATTGACTAATGTTCACAGGCTTAGACAGAGAAGTGAAACCATCCTTGAAGCTTTCAGTTTATTGTATTTTTATTGAGAGAGAGAGAGAGAGAGAGAGAGGAGAGAGAGAGAGATAGCAGAAATGCTTGGGGTAAACAAAATAGTCTATGCTTTGTGTATATTCCTTTATGGTACTTATTTACATAGTAAGTTTTTTTGGGGGAAGGTCGGGCAGTCGAGTACTGAACTGGAAGTAAGTAGGGGAGAGCCTGTAATTATGTGAGTTCTCAGACTCATGATAATTTAGGAAACTTGTCAAGAACGCCCTTAATTTCAAGAACAGTTGCTATGAATTCCCGGGTATTTCGGACTGTAATTTTCTGCATTACGATGCTTCAGGCTCCCTTATTTTTTTCATTCCATTGTAAAGTTAAAAGATATATTCAAATCGTATTTTTCACTTGAGTCTCTTTTCTTATATAGATTTCCATATGTGTTTGAGTACACATTCAGAGGGTGAATCTGTATTTCTAAACATTGAATAAGTTTTTTTTTTACAAATAATTCATGATTTCTGATTCGAATAAGAAAATTTTATAAAGAATATGAATAGCAATATAAGATTATTTTTTTCATGTTTCATCCCAGTCCTTTAGAGATTCATGCTCATTTTTAAGACAATATAAAAACTTTACATCCTTTGATGCTTTACCCCCGAGATATTGTCCTAAAAACCAGAAAGCAGAACTTGGTCTACTAAGAAAACTTTGAAAGGGCTGATTAGGTACAGTTCTCGTGAAACATCATAAACCATCTCTAGTGAGGCCTTCAGAGTTTATTTTATTTTTTCTTAAATAGCTTGAAATTAAAACATTCTGAGTCAGATCTTTAGAGAAAATATAGACTCACTCCCATGGAAATTGAGTTTCAAGGCATATGTTTTCGATCTTGTTTCTCTCGTCTTTTCCGAATATGACCTTCTTTGTTGGCCTCAGCAGTTAAAGATCACCTGCCAAGTACCTCCCCCGTGGCCACATGGGCGCATTAGGCTTAGTTCTCTTACAAATACTAGTCGGAGAATGTGAACTCTTGGGGCAAGAAATGTCAATGTTGCTAGTTGTCTTCAATTTACCCTCTTGATTCATTTTGATCATCTGCATTCCAGTCGTGATATGGTCTTTATAGGTCTAAAAAGCCTTTTGTGTTTGTAATTAGTATAAAAAAAGTTTTCTTCAGAAAATATCTACTGTTTGTATGGCAGACAGGATGTCTTTATTTGTATACGTTTAATTTCCTAAAGGTCAGACCCCTCCCTTCTTTCCCTTAATTTCAGCAACTAAAGAAGAACGTTAACCCGATTCAAACTGAGCCACTAACAACCAGCAGTCATGGTTGGAGCTGTGTGCTTGGCACTCGCAAGAAAATCATTATTTTTGAGTTATGGCGAGAGGAGGAACGATTCTGGGAGAATAATGTCCTTCCAGAATAATTTACTCTCTCTCTCTCTCTCTCTCTCTCTCTCTCTCTCTCTCTCTCTCTTCTCTCTCTTCTCTGCCACATTATACCCCAAACCTTTTTCCCTTTCTTCTTCTCCAGATACCATTTTGCAACTGTCTCGTGTCACATCTTCCTTGTAAAAATTCTCTGTGTATTTTTAGAGAAGGCATGGAACAGCTAAGCTATAAAGCTTGCATTGCATTAAATAATACTCAATTTTGCCAAATTAAATCTCTAAGCTTAGGGTATCATGTCCCCATCAGTATGCATTGAATCAGCTAATCAGACATTTTAATTAAGTAAAAACTGAAATAAATATTCAAGATTCAGCAATTGCAGTTATATCCATCATGAGAATTGTGAAATGTATAAACATTTATCCATTTCTCTAAAGCCGCCCCCCCCCCCCCGCCTCTCTCTCCCTCTCTCTCCTCTCTCATCCCTCTCTCTCTCTTCCTCCCTCTCCTTCTCTCTCTCGTCTCTCTCTCTCTCTCTCTCTCTCTCTCTCTCTCTCTCTCTCTCTCTCTCTCAGCAAAATTCTCCCAACTCTCAGTATGCCTCCGTACCCGTTTTTCTCTCCATCCCTATATCTTTATCCACTACCATCAAAACAGAAAACCAAAGATATACTATCCTCATAACTTAAATTTATATATGGCCCTTAAAACTTTTCAATTTATGTCTCCAACATAATTCCACCTTCACTCATGATTCCACAAATGAAATATCCGAGTCCAGTTCTTCATCCCAACTAATCTCATGTAATCCCCTAACATCGTCTTCCCTACCCATCTCAGTTCTGCCCTTTTGCCTATTCATACTCAACCCTGTATCAGTGCGCCACAGGCTGGCAGAGTTGGTAGTGTTTGAACCCCATTCAAGAAGAACTATATCCCATTCCTCTCCATTGTGAAACGTGCCTTCCTATCAACTATTGGAAGGATCTTATAAATCCTTATTTTAACAGAGAATCCCAAAAGGAAAAGTTAAATTTCTCACCGGCTGTTCACAAACATGGACAAAACTTAGGGGTTTTTCTGTAATTCAGAAACAGCTATAAATGAGATGAGTATTTAGAATAGCAAAATATCTTTATTTTCCCATATAATCATAATTTGTCAAGCAAAGGTTTATAGCAATCTTGTATGCCACCTGACCATTACAAGAGACATTACATACAATGTTATGACTAAACTACATTTTCAGTGCAACTGGGAATGCAGCACCATCTTTATCAGCTCCCAACCTCATTTAATTGATATTTATAGTAAAAATTGTATTAATCAACAAAAAATTTTGTTTGAGTTGTAGATACCACAAGTAGAAAGAACTACGTAATCTGGGGCAGAAAGATGTATGGAGCCAAGTTGTTAAAAAAAAAAAAAAAAAAAAAAAAAAAAAAAAAAAAAAAAAAAACACCACCTTAAGTTTTTTGTGGGATGATCTTTTAGTGATGAGATGAGATGCGATGTTTCCTTCTATATACTGAAATATTGGACGGTTGTACCCAGTGATACATTTAATTATTTTTCGATTTGTGTAAGTTGGCATGGGCGAATGAAGATTTATACTAAACTGCCTGTACTAAAGTTTCAGCCTTCGAAATGTGGCTAGGAACTGACGAGTAGAAATTGTCATTTTGATCATCTCGTAAAATTAAGATTACATAAGCAGGCAAACATGTATGTCTCCTCAGTTAAAGAAAATGTCTGTAATCAGCTACAACTCACTTTTGCCTGTCGAACAATCTTTTAGAATTATTCACTTAATTAACCTTTTATTGCAAAGGAGTAGGTGTTCGATACAAATTTTGCGTTAGCGCCTCAGTGACGTGGTTGGTATGGTGTTGGCGTCCTACCTCGGTGGGCGCCAGTTCGATTTTCGGCCATTCCATTGAGGAGCGAGAGATTGTATTTCTGGTTATGGAAGTTCATTCTCGACGTGGTTCGGAAGTCACGTAAAGCCGTTGGTCTCGTTGCTGAATAACCACTGGTTCCATGCAACATAAAAACACCATACAAACTAGCAAAAAAAATATGGTAATTTCCACAGCTTGAGAAGTATTTTGTACCTTAAACAAGTTTTTGCATGAAAGCAGCTTTACCAGCTTTTCTAGAATAGAAAATTTAATGAAGCTTTTCATCAGTAAATTCAACACATCATGAGTAAATTATATTTCAATGGAACATTTTTGAATGGATACCCAGCCACCTTTTGGGAATGATTTGTTGAAACGCCCTCTCACTACAGTAAGAATACCAACAAAAATATTTGAGTAAAGTGGACTTCACCAGACCACTGGAAGACGATCTCTGGATTAAAGTGAGCTTGAACCAGAATGCTCAAAAGGCTTCTGACTTATGGACTCAATCCAGACTTCTTAAGGAAGGGCCTCTGAGTTCATCAGAGTCAAACGTTTTAAAGGGGATCGCTGAGTGAAGTGCAATGGAATTGAATTACTTAAAGGGTAAGGACGATATACCTAGATGACTATGTACTTTAAAAGATTATTTGTACTTAAAGATAGGTATACAGATATACAGCTTGTTTGGAGACATTGTCTTATGTGTCTTATGTTAGTTTCGATGTCATTTGCATTTTTGCATCCTATTATCTGTTCTCTGCTATTTAAACTTTTGCGCACTATTTGTTTGCAAGACATCATTACCTGAACCTGGGAGAATTATTAAAGTAAGAAAAATGGATTTTTAGCCTGGTTTTCCTCTTCTTTTACGTATGATTTCTTCCGTTCGAATGTTTACGTATTGGGGTTTTTGGTTTTTGGGTAATAATAAGGTAGAAGTAATAGTGTAGTTGTTGTGGGTTCTTTAGACGTTTATCAAAGCTGCTCTAGGATTTTGAAGTAGGCGACGTTGTATACCTATTTTATGCTTGTTAAGTTCCAATTGTAAATTGATTAATATGTGTATGTATTTTGGACGTTGTATATTTTCAATGGATTCCGCTTCCTCATACAGATTTTCAAGAAAATACAAGTGAATTTTTACAGAAAATTAAGGTTGTATATCAACGTTAGAAGGAGTTTATTGAGTAAAACAGACCTAAGCCAAATTGGTTCATTGTATTGTTAGACAAATATTTTGTAAAAAGGCGTAACATTGTGTACAAAGTGATGACCATTAAGAATTGTGTAAGAAGGGTCATTAACCAAACTTAGGATTTAAACCAAAGTCTTATCCGCCACCATATTTATTTAAAGGAAATTTTAACTCAATTTTGTGTAAAGAGAACTTTGAGAATCACTCGAACCACTTCGAGAAGATGTCTCGTCGTTAAGTAACTTTCAGACAAGTATTCAATCATGGACTCTCTTGGGAAATGTGGAAATGGCATTTGAGGGCTTCGAAGAGGCTTTATGGCTTATTGACTGTTTGTTTACGTATTGCATTAGACTAATGCCTCTCTAAGGGTCAGAAGATGACTGAGCACTCCGATTAAAGCGGAGAACAAGATCGCCTTAAGTTGAATCGCCAGAGAAGGAAAGTAGTTATTAGAATGTTCACTAATACAGGTACTACTACCGCTGTAAATATCAGGACTTTTATTCAAGATATGGTGTTTCATGAGAAATTAATAAACAATGATTTCAACATAGTAGCGGTAATTGAGTATGAATAATAGAATGAAAACAGAAAAGGGCGAAGGAACTAATATCTCTTTTTACGATCAAGTTACTGATTTTGAGAAGTGAAGATAAGCAACAGAAACTATGGCAAGATTTTTGTTGTTGTGTTTGTAAGGTAAGGAAGGGGTTACAGGTTAAGAGGGTACATGTAGGTAAGGATCGTAGTATTATGTTAATGCTGATTCACAGAGGTATTTGGAAGCAAATGCAACAGGTATGGCAGGACGCCTGAAGAGGTGAATCACAGAATAAGTGGAGAAAGAGAAGTGATTAGAGGTACAAGATTAGGAAGATCATTCGATCGTCTATGGAATCTGAGGTGGTAAGCTTGATATTAATGAAAGGGATAATAGATTCAAGCGCTTTAGAGCAACTGTTTCCAGTTATGTGATGTAAGATTTGAAAGGGTAAAAATTTCAGAGCTATATTGAAAATATAGTAAAACTCTTAGTACACATGAAAGGATAGATTAAAACATTTTAAAATGGGTCATTCCTGAGGGTATAAGGGAGGCTGATACGTTAGTGAAAATAATGTATTACATAGAAGTGTTAGTCAAGAGTAAGTATAGGCATAGAAAGTGTTGGAAAGGAATGATGAATATCAATGCAAGCACGACACTGCAAACAAAATAGAGACAACTGGCGCAGTGTGTGTTAGTGTGTTCAGAGGCTATTGATAAAGTTCTAGCAGGAGAGTTAACATTGGAACCATCCAAAGAATACCACCTCGGATTCCATAGACGCTCAAATGATCTGATGACTTCTCTTTCTCCACTTATTCTGTGATTCACCTCTTTAGGCGTTCTGCCATACCTGTTGTATTTTCTTCCAAGTATCTTTATGAATTAGTATTAACATTCTACCACGATCCATAATAACATTTACCCTCTTAACCTTCAACTCCTTATCTTACTGACACACTCCTCGAAATGAGTAATGTATCATCTGCTAGCATATGACATTCTAAACGCTATTCAATACTTATTATGTTATAACTAAACTCTGCACCTACAGAAAATAACTTTTCTCTAATATATACTACTTTTTTGGACCCACTTAACCAAACCAATCTCCTTTTTGTGTACACCTGAACATCCTTCACATTTCCCCACCATCGATTCCAGGTCCATGTCTGCCACTAGAGCAATTTTCTTAATTTTCTAACTTATAATTATTTCCTTTTCTAAATACACCGTTTTTCGACAATGATTTCATCTGGCGTTTGTCTTACTTTTCGAGTTCTCGTTTCTTCTTACACCGTTACATTCACCAATTCTGTGTTTTGTAATGGCCACAATGACGGTTTGGATATTATAGGATGTGGTAATTTAACTGAAATTCGGGGTAGAATTTCGAATTTGCGGTACATATCAGGACATTCAACTTAAACTTTCATGCATTTACGTCATTCTGAATGTGTTCTTGTTATTGGTGAAAGTATTGGAGCTGGATGGTATTTTTTATGGTTTTGATGAATCGTTCAAGTAGGAAAATATTCTCAAGCCGGTTTTCAACAGTGCAGAGTCAGAAGGCTCCTTCATGACGTTTATAATATATTTATTTGTAATGGGTACATCACAGAAATATTATCTTCATTATTTTTTGCAATGTCTTTCCAATTAGCTGATTCCCTTATTCACCTTTTAATGTGCATTTTATGCACATCTTGAATGCATACCCAGTTTCAGCGCCTCAGTGGCGTGGTTGGTATGGTCTTTGCCTGCCACCTCGGTGGCCGCGATTTCGATTCTCGGGCATTCCACTGAGGGTTAGAGACGTATTTCTGGTGATAGAAGTTCACTCTTGACGTGGTTCGGAAGTCGCCGTTGGTCCTGTTGCTGAATAACCACTGGTTCCATGCAACGTAAAAACACCACACAAACAAACATACCCAGTTTCTTAGCGCACGATGATGATATCTTTAAATGCATACGTCTGAGTGCCTCAGTTCTACCTTATAGTAAGCTTTCAAGGCGAATTCTAATGCATACTTTGTCTGGGTACTTGAATACACTTTTTCATCTAACACAAAGCTTCATGCTTTGAATAGCTAGTTGTTTTGCTGCTGTCCGTTATTGAATCCACTTATCATAAATTCCATGCAGTTAAAAATCATAAACATAACATAAATGTTCAATGTCATATTTATGAGGGATATTCCGAATTACATAAATACGATTAATCACTTGAATGATATGCAAAAGCCATTTGATATTGTGTTGTATTACGTCCTATGAAATCAAAATGAATTTAATTCACGAGCTATTGAATTATGCGAGTCATTGGATTCAGTGAATGATGAAGTTTAGCCTTTTATTTAGCCTTTAATTGTTCGCATTATGATGTATGGCGTCCATTCCCTTCCCCCCTCTCTCCTTCTCACAGAGAGAGAGAGAGAGAGAGAGAGAGAGAGAGAGAGAGAGAGAGAGAGAGAGAGAGACCCACACAGTTCAAATTTAGTCTTGTATGAATTGATTGTGAACATTATGAAATAGTAATTTTTGCATTTCCAGAAAAAACTTTATAATTTAAGTACTACTAACAATTTTTCGGGAAGGTAGTAGATTTATTTCAATCTTAAACAGAAATTGCAATACTGCTTGATGACTGAAAATGAAGACTTTGGGGAATAATGAAGACTTGGTGTTGTGCAGATAAAAAGCGAACGGATATTTCGTGTCAATATCCATTTTTTTTTCGTCAATATGTATCTGCTCATTGGTTTTATTTGATGATTTCTCCCGAGCGTGTAATCTCTTATAACTTAGTCTTTGCTCTTTTATCAATTTTGATTTGCAGTAAACTTAGGTTTTCGATGTTCCTTTTTTTTTTAAGTAGTTTAAAGTGTTGTCAATTATAGTCGTATTAATACTTTTAGATATGGTCAATTAGTATAGTTGTCTTACTGTTTCTCTTTATTTTTTATGTTATTCTATAGATAAGTGGACCTGATGATGGGAAAAGTCATGGATTCGAAAATTTGGCTGTACATCAGTATATCCTAAGAAATTATATCTGTAATGTGTGTGTGTGTGTGTGTATATATATATATATATATATATATATATATATATTATATATATATATATATATATATATATGGATATGGGAAGCGTTGCTATCAACCAACATACAACAAGGAGCTGAAGGAGACGTCATGTACTAGTAATTGTCCATTTATTAAACATGCTGACGTTTCGAGGAGGCAGCTTCATTTTCAAAGCTGAAAAACGTAATTATAATATATAAGGATATTACAAAGACTTAAGAATTAAGAAATTTACAAATTAAAAGATACTTAAACTTTAAACAAAAATTAAAATATTAAAAAACTAATATGCAACAGACAGAATGAAAGAAACAGACCGCTACCTTTCAGGACGGGAACCAAGGACCTAATGAGACAAAAAAAGCAGAGACAGGGGCACACTCAAGACAGGTAGTGTTGTGGAGGTAGTTTGATTGTTTAAAATAGGAACAAGCTTCTTGATATATAACGATTCAGTTATTGCTAATTGATGAGGTGAGGTGCCTCTGGAGAAAATTTTAAAATGTTTATATTCAATATGTTGTTTAAATTTTTTGGCATGATCACGTACATTAGAAAATTCAGGATTAGTTAATTTATTGCCTGTTCTGTAACTAACTCCCCGATGACAATCAATTCTGACTTTTAGTAGGCGACGAGAAGCCCCCACATATTTCCCCACCTTACATTTGGGGCAAGTATATAAATAAACGACATTGGAAGTCATCAAGGAGCTTAGTTTGTCTTTATGTTTAAAAACAGAAGCAATGGTTAACGGGTTCTTGGGTATAACTCTACTGTTAACTGCCGGAAGGTGTCGGTGAATAAGGTCATTTAACTGAACATAAAAGGACTTATCATGAATAAAAGGAATACTGGAGTAAAATGCCAACTTGGGTACAGTAGGAATATTAAAAACAGGAACAAACTTACGATTAAGAAAATTATTCAATTTAAAAAAAAGCTTGGATGGGTAGCAATTTTCTAAAAAATACTTCTGGAGAAATGAGATTTCTTGGTTGGAAACCAAACCAAGTGGAGGATAAAGTATAGGCCCTGTGGAAGAGAGTACTTAAGGAGTTTAATTTAAAATTAAAATGGCAACTGCTATAAAAATGTACCTAAGCCAGTAAATGTTTGTTTTCTAAAAATAGAAGTACAGAATCCCTGCTCGTTACGGGACACAAGTATATCCAAAAATGCAAGTTTATTGTTTTCTTCGTAATCAATCGTGAACTTAATGTTGGGATGGGCTAGATTGGCGTATTCAAGAAACTGATCGGCTTGCTCTTTTTTTCTAAAAAGTAAGAAGGTGTCGTCTACGTATCGTTTGTAAAATAACGGCAGAAAAGAGAGGGGACAGTTGTCCAGCAACTGTTCCTCTAGATGGCCCATAAAGATGTTAGAAAAAACTGGGCCAAGAGGACTGTCCATGGCCATACCTTCAACCTGAGTGTAAGCTGTATTATTAAAAATAAAGGCAGTGTCCTGGACTGCCAGTTGCAACATTTTCTTAAAATTATCATAATTAAAACCGTGAAATAAAATATCTCGTTGGGTAAAAATTTTGTCTAAGATTATTTGAATTGTCTCTTCCACAGGGACATTGGTAAAAAGAGACTCTACATCCAAGCTTACCATAAATAAATCAGAATCTTGCATAAGAACGGTGTCCCTAGATTGTTCGGAATATTTTACTGAATAATTATTCATAGAAAATTCATTTAATATAGGCACTAAAAGCATGGCCATCTTATAATTAGGGGTTTCTTAAGAAGCAAGAATTGGTCTAATAGGGACACTGTCCTTATGCACCTTGGGTAAACCATACATTGTTCCATAAGAGCCACCAGTATTCATCAAATTCTGGCAAGTGTCGTTGTCAATTATCTTATTGTCAAATAAACTTTTTAGTAACTTATTAATACGATCTTCTACTCGAAAAATAGCAGCAAAATTCGGTACACAAATCCTTTTAAATTTTGACGTGTCATTTAAAATACTCAACACTTTTTTTAACATAATCATCGCGGTTAAGAAGAACCACACCTCTACCCTTGTCTGGTTTTGAAATAATGATATTATCTTGTTTACTAAGATTTCTGAGAATGTCCAAGTCTTGCTTTTTGAAAAGAAGGCGTCCAACAAGTGGTTAGATTGTTAAAGATTTTATGGGCCAAAGTATGTAATTGTGAACGAAACTCTTAGCGCTTTTTTATCATTAAGGATTTTTTTTTTCACTGCAATATTTAAGTTTTTTATGACTTGATTAAATGGATTTTTGTTAGTTTTTTGTAAGTCGAATAATCATCCAGTATGACTTGCATATGTGATATGTAGTCAGTTATATCTAAAATCACACTGCTATTCGACTTATCAGCTTTTGTGATGTGGATTGTATTGTCTTTTTTAAGATCGATAAAACCTTTTTGTAGCGAGTAAGGAAATTACGTTCTTGCCTAACATTGCTAGCTCCATTACCAGTATCTTTGATTATGTTAACATGGTTTTGAGGAAGGTCACAATATTTCTCAAATATACATATGCGGCCTATTATCAGTACTGTTGGCTTTGCATCATATAAATTTTCCCGTTACTTTGAACTATCTTCGATTCAAACACATATAATTCTCTAGATTTAGTTTATAGATTAAACTATAGCTTTTTACCCAACTGATAGATTCGTTCGTTTTGATGTTCTTTTACTAAAGTCCCTATGGATTTTACTTAGAGTATCATTACAGTTATGAACTAAAACATCATAAATTACCTGTACCAATAAATCATATTATTTCACTCACTAGGATGTACATTTGTGATTGTAAGTTTATATTCAATGGTGAATTTTACCAACAAATATTTGGTATGGCAATGGGCAACCCTTTATCTCCAATCATCTCAAACTTGTAAATGGAATTCTTTAAAAGTCGATATATACCTAATATTATTTATACCCCTTTAAAGGGATATAGATATGTTGACGATATTTTAGCTGGTTTACCTGCTCGTATTGATGTAAATGCTCTTTTCTTTAATTTGAATGACCAGGTACCATCCATTAAGTTTACTTCAGAAGTAGAGAAAGACAATTGCCTCAGTTTCTTAGATGTTTTTAATCATAGGGAATCATTTCAAAGCAAATTTAATATTTATAGAAAAACAACCAATAACGTAACTTATGTCCATATTTATTCAAGCCACCACCTTAATATCAAAATATAGATTTTTTCATCTATATTTTTACGAGCGTTGCACATTATCAGTCCCCAGTATTTGTATCAAGAAATCAAATACGTAAGAAAAATAGCGACAGATTTATGTTACCTTTCACACACACACACATATATATAATATATATATATATATATATATATATATATATAGATAGATATAGATATACGTTATAAGAAAGCGCACAGAATGTTTTATAGTGAAAGTAACATGGAGAAAGAAACCCTTAAGAGCATTCTTAGCTTACCTTATTTTAGTGGTTTTGAAAGCATAAAATCAATGTTGAAATCTATTAATGTTAACCTCGTTTTTTCCTATAATAACTCTAAAAGGATTGTTAATAAAAAATAACCCTAAGAAAAACGAAAACATAGTATATAGAATTCCATATGTGGACTGCCCCTCTTTTTTATGTCAATCAATCTAACAAGGATTTAGAAGTATGAATTAAACAACCTATCTGTACTGTCAAAACCTGGCAAGCAACCAATGCCATATTCATTCATTTAAGTGAAACCTCTCACAGGATAAATTTCATCCTTAGCCCTGACATGTATTATTTGGACCCCATATTAGTCAAATGTTCAAGAATGACCTAAAAGATAAAATCACTGACTTAATCATAGATTAGTTTCCTTACATATCTTTTCTATGTATTTATATGTTTAGTATTTTTTGTGAAAATTTTCACCTTGCGAAAAAAGTTGTTAACCAAATATGAGAATTATCAAGTTGTACTTTTATAAAAAAATAATTTTGTGGTTAGTCACATTCCTTGTGTAATCGCGTAATTGTCTTGCCCCTGATACTGAGTTTTTGGGCCCAATCCTTTGTAAATCCTCTTAAATAATTAACCCTTTTGTGGAAGGTCTACGAATTCTCCAATTTTGTTGAATTCCAGGCACATATTTTTTCCTTTGTACTCTCCATCTGTCATTTACACGAGCTTTCTTGGTAAACTTTTTATATTTCTTTAGTCTGCTAAGTAAAGGATAAGAAGTCGAGAGGCCCTGTAGTGCTCCGCGGTTTCTCTTTCCATCGTGGAAATTGTCTTTATATATATACATATACTGTATATATATATATTATATATATATATATATATATATATATATATTATATATGTATGTATATATATATATATATATATATATATATATAGATATATATTATATAAATATAAACGATATGCTCTTTTGCATTTTGATAGAGGACCAGCTGTGGCGCGGAATATGAATGAACAACTCCAAGTTTGCC
Source organism: Macrobrachium nipponense (assembly GCF_015104395.2). Lineage (NCBI taxonomy): Eukaryota > Metazoa > Arthropoda > Malacostraca > Decapoda > Palaemonidae > Macrobrachium > Macrobrachium nipponense. Next base: position 4,509,005 of record NC_087200.1, on the reverse strand, counting down.
CGACAGTGAGAAAACTGCGGAAGCATATCTCCAAAAGTAACAACTGCAAACAAGACGAAGTCTGCGAGTAACATTGCACACTATCCCAGCAGCCGAAAGGAAAGTAAAAAAAACAATGGACCCATGTTTCAGTTTCAATTTATCTCTCTCTCTCTCTCTCTCTCTCTCTCTCTCTCTCTCTCTCTCTCTCATGCAGAATTTGAATGCTGTAGTTTTATCGCTAATTCAAAATATACACACAGCGGAAATAGCATTTAACTGTGAGTTACTGGGAAATATTGCTTCTGCAGCTCTAGTGGGCTGGATTCCCATTAGATCAAAAACATTCATTTGTTAAATTTAACCTAACTACAGTAGTTATGATTTCCTAGTATGTTGTGCATAAATAATGTCCTTGCGTACACCAGGATTAATATTTATTTTGTTCTCAGAGTATTAATGATGCTCTGTTATGGCCGTGATATGTTTTCCTGTTTTGGAACTGTAGAATGAATTATAGTGATGAATTTGAACGCATATTTGATGACATGAATTCCTCTTGATACTGGAAACATTTTTAAAACCATGAAGTATTGGCAATATATTTGGGTCATTGGTTTATTTATGGTATGGAAATGGGTCATATATATACTTATATTTACCCCATTTCCATAAACGATAGTGTGTATAGCATATGTTGTTTAGAACTACATTAAAATATGTGATTTGTATAATGAAACTTCTAACTATTTCCAAGTTAAACAAAAGGTTTTTGGGTTTTTAAGGGTTTGGTAGCACTTAGAAGTAACGGAATTTTAGATTTGATTAAATTGTGACCAATAATACCGAAATTTATGTCATATGTTTACCACCTCCATATGCTGACTGGGACATAGCAAAAGAACTATATATATATATATATATATATATATATATATATAATATATATATATATATGTATATATATATTGCAGGCAGATAACGAAACCAGGCATTTTGCGAATCGCCTGAAATTTCCGACAGATAGCGAAATGCACTTCGGGACATTTGATCCTTCCAAGCACTAGTACTGAACACGGCGAAACAGTGATTCGCCTACACTGTTTCACCGTGTTTAGTACAAGACAACTTACATAATCGGCTGCAGAATGGAACGCGCTCTTTGGCCAGAACATCTCGATATTCTACCTACGTAACTAAATGCTGCTCGAGTTTTCAAGCATTGGCTGTTCATCTTTTTACGATACAAAAATGCTATGAAGGAACTAACGACGCTTATCTTGGTATGCTTGGAAAGGCATTATCGCCTGAGAACTGTGAGCATATCTAATTGCTCTACTTTCGATGACGCTATCGCAAAACTGAATAAAGGTTTTATACAGCCTGCCAACGAAATTGTTTCTGGACATCGTCTTGCCATTTGTCGACAGATGTCGGGAAAAACAATAGATGAGTATTTACGTGCTCTACACAAACTTTGCGTTGACTGCAACTTCAAGGATGTTTCCTCAGAGGTATATAGGGATGAAAGTATTACTAATGCTTTTATTCCTGGGATTTCCTCTCAACATGTTCGCACGAGAATACTTGAAAATAAAACGCTAATGTTATCTGCTGCTGCTGACCTAGCTAGAGCACTGGAACTCACCTTCGAGGATTTGCAATCTTGTAGAATCCCTTCCAATGAAAGTATCCCTACAGCCGTCGTCAAATCTGTGCCAGAATATGATGATCATACCCCTGATAGTGAAAAAGATGAGATGATGATTTAGTTGCTTTGGCTATACAAGAGAAATGTTTCTTCTGTGGATACAGGCGTTATCCTAAAAGTACCACGCAAAGGGAGTTACTTGTCGAAAATGCAATAAATTTGGATACTTTGCTAAGGTATGCTTAAGTAAATCAAAAACTACTTCTGCCATCTCTTCCTTCACCGCTGCTCTTGTTTCTGTTCCACCAACACTGAATCATTCCGTTTTCCCCATTTTTATTATTAGAACTAAAATAAATGCCCTTATTTACACTGGAAGTTCAGAAAATTCATTAGTGATAATATTCTGAAAAATATGAAATTACCCGTGACTCCTTATTCAGGAACTGTCTCAATGGCTGCTTCTCATTTTGTGTCGCCTCTTGGTGGCTCTTGCAATGTTGACATTGTAGTCAATGGAAGTGAGTATTCCCGTGTCAAATTTCTTGTGCTACCCGGGCTTTGTGTGGATGCAATTCTTGGAATCCCTTTTCTTAATATGCATTCTAGTGTGACTGTGTCATATGGTGGCATTCAGCCTACTAAACTAGAATTATCTGCTATAGCTATGCTGTCAATTACTCCCTCTAGTCTAGAGTATTCCGTAATCTTTGTCCTATTGCCATCCCATTGCTGTGAAATTAATGAGATACTGTACTTCGTATGCAGAGTTTTTAAGGACAGAAATCGATTGTCTTCTTGATGAAATAGTAAATTCACCTACCTGGATGCATATCCTTTTCTTAACATAGATGACCTGGTCAGTGAAATAGTCAAATACAAAGTCTTTAGTTCAGTGGATTTAAAAAGTGCCTATCATCCGGTCCCTTTACCGGAAGAAGATCGATATTATACAGCCTTTGAAGCAGACAGCGTCCTCTGTCAATTTACTAGGCTATTTTTTGGTCTCACCGATGGAGTGGCAGCTTTTCAAAGGATTATTGATGATATCATTAGAACGAATGATCTAAAGGGTGTGTATGCATATCTTGACGTCGTTGTTTGTGGGAATACTCAAGAAGAACACGACGAAAACCTTAGAAGGTTTATGGAAGCTGCTTGTCGGCATAGCATGATACTAAATGAAGCTAAGTTTGTTCTTTCCTCTCACTCTATTCGCATACTTAGCTATGAAATTAGTCATAATGAGCTGCAACCTGATCCCTCACGTCTAGAGGCCTCTAATGAACAGTCCTGTTCCACAGACTGAGAAGTCACTGCAACGATTGACAGGCCTATTTGCTAATTTCTCTCGCTGGATTCCTCATTTTTCTGAAAGAATTCTCCCTCTCATCAATGCAAGGATGCCATAATATGCCATATCCTCGTCTGTCAAAGCTGCTGTGGACGTAAATTTTCCTTTACTGTTGAAACTGATTCGTCTGACTTTGCTATTGGAGCTAATTTTAATGAGAATGGAAGTCTAGTGGCCTTTTTCTCGAGATCCCTCACTAGTGCTGAATGTAGACATTGCAGGCTTGAGAAGGAGGCTTATGCAATTATCGAATCTGTTAGGAAATGGCGCCATTATCTGACTGGAAAGCACTTCACACTGGTAACGATCAAAAGTCTGTTTCTTTCATGTTTGATGGCAAGCATAAAGGGAAAATAAAAACTTAAAAGATTCTGCGATGGAAAGTACAACTTATGCCCTATCATTTGATGTCCAGCACCGGCCTGGTAGGATGAATGCTGCAGCCGATGCTTTATCGCAAAACTTTTGCTCGGCTATTTGTACTCAGCAGTTATATCAACTGTACGAGCGTCTCTGTCATCCAGGAGTTACTAGGCTTATGCATTTCATCAGAGCTCGTAATTTTCCTTAAAATTTGGAGGAGGTCAAAAAGGTGATATCGTCTTGTCCAACCTGCAGCAAGTGCAAACCTAGTTTTAATCGTGCCCCACCGGTTCAACTGATACAAGCCATGAAAACATTTGATCATTTAAATGTTGATTTCAAGGGTCCACTACATTCTGATAGGTGTTGACGAATATAGATTTCCTTTCGCCTTTCATCGGAAGGATATGACTGCCACTATCATTATTTCTTCTCTCACTAAGCTGTTCTCGACTTTTGGTCTGCCCAACTATGCACTCCGATAGAGGAGGATTATTTAGGTCCTCTGAACTGAAATTGTTCTTCCTTAAACATGGCGTTGCAACATGCCGTTCTGCGCTCTATCATCCAACTGGTAATGCCCAATGCTAGCGTTTTGTTGGGACCATAATTATGGAAGTCCGTGATGCTTGCCATAAAGTCTCGTAATTTACCGCCAACAACTTGAAAAATGTTGTTGGATGATACATTACTGTGTTCGATTCACACTCCGGTTTCCACTGCTACTGGTGAGACCCCTCATGAGAGAATGTTCATCTTTCAGAGAAGGACCTCTTGCGTAATGAGTCACCTACGTGGTTATGCGAATCAAGAACTGTTCCTCTTAGAAGACACGTGTCTAGTAAGGAAGATCGTCTCAGTGAGGAAGTTGAAATACTAGAAGCCAACCTATCATACGCATATTTTAGATTAAAGACGGACATGAAGATACTATGGCTATCAGTGATTTAGCACGATATCCCCGCGTTGTGCAACAAACACCGGAGACCGGTGAGGCACTTCTTGCTGAAAACATTGATATAAATTTACCTGAGGATGAGGTTGAT
>NC_087200.1:4501607-4504112 GCF_015104395.2 Macrobrachium nipponense | reverse complement strand
GGATGAGGTTGATACTTTCAATAAAGATGATGCTTCTAAACGCAGTATCTGAACAGTCTATCAATGGTAATGTTACAACTTCTAATAATGATGATAACTTGTCAATTGGCCCTAGACGTTCACAACGCTTACGTCGTCCTGCAGATCGTCTGACATATAATTAATTTTCCATGTAATATACTACTATGATTGTATTTTTGTAAGATAATGTATATGAAATATAATATATTATATAAAATATTTTTGTATTTCATAGGGTATAACAATGTTATTAAAGCCGGGTAAATGTGGTAAATTGGCATTTGTCATAATTACCTGTGTGCATGTTTATTTGCATTGTGTTTGCCGTTAGCGAATGGTTGTTATCTTTCTGTTGTTTTTGTTGTATTTGTTCACTTTTGACGTTCCCAGTGTATCATACTCTGTACACTTCTGTAACTCTCTATGGCGGGATCTTAGCTGAATAAAGCCTTGTAGATGCATTGAGGTATTTATTACAAGTACATTTCGCTATCTGCCTCTAACACACACACACACACACACACACACACACACACACACACACATATATATATATATATATATATATATATATATATATATATATATATATATATATAAGACTTTTTATCACATCACTTGTTGGCCGATTCGTTAACATCACTGAAGTCCTCTCACCGCTGGTTCGATCCATGGGAAGGCGAAATCAACTAAAAAATATTCCCCTTTGGTTAACATATATGAAAATATATTAATTCGGAGGCAGTGTGTGTGTGTGTGTGTTTGTGTATGTATATATATATATTATATATATATATATATATATATATATATATATTATTCAAGCTACAAATATCCTTTAATATCGAATTCACTCTACCTCGGAATTAATCTATTTTCATATATGTAAACCGAAGGGAAATTTTTTAGTTGATAATAATTTCGTTCTCTCGTGGGTTCGAATATTTGAGAAAAATACTCTCTAATTTTCCTTCCACAGGATGCTGTTCAATGTCTCCTGAAGAGATTAAAATTAACATAAAATTAGTAGCACAACTAAGATTCATAACAGCAGCAACACAAGAAAAATCAACAGAACAATAAACAATTATAATACAATCAACTTCAACAGTATTTACATTATTTACAAAAATTACATTGAAAATATAAGTAAACCTGACATTATCTAATTGACTAAAGCGCTAGAAGCAACTAGTCTGAAGATGGAGTGGCACACCTTGTAAGGCCAATTAAGAACCTCGCCACCTTTGCCACAACAACTGGGAGGAGGAAAGTTAGGATGGATTTAGAAATTATGAAAAGCCTAGAAGGAAATGATTAAGTAAAGATGAAGGCACTTTTATGATAATCCACCAAGCAACATTTGCTTTCTCATCATCCTGTCCAAAACTCTTTTCGAAAAAACAGGAAAGTGAACAAAAAAGAGGAAAACCGCTTGACTGTACACTTTAGCAAGGGAACCATCCCTAAGATCATGGATGGCCACATTACAATGGCTATGGCACAGGGTTCATACACAGAGTAGCCCACTTTAGATAGGTTGCCTACCAAGGCTAAAGGGTTCTTTTAAATAAGCCTTCCCTAGGTGTTTCTATCATACTCTCCCTGTGTCAATTCGTTTCTCTTTCATGTCTCTCAAAATGCTGTCTTGCCATCTTGTCTTAGATCTTCCCTTATTTGCGTTCCTGGGACTTCCATTTCCATGATCTCTCTTGGAAAATGTCATCTCAACTGGCGCCCAGCATCTGCATCTGTCTTGACTCCAGGGGTTTCTTTGACACTTCTGTCATTTTTTGTTCCTCTGATTTATTTGTTTCTTATTCGATCTCTTGTCACCACTTCACTTCTACATCTGAGCATCTCGTTTCTGGCATATTTTCTTCAGCGATGCTGATTCTAGCCCATGCAGCATAGGTCTAACAACTACTTTATGTACTGCAACTTTCAGCAACCCTCTTGACACAGAGTATGTTGACCCCTTGCAATTATTCCATGCAACTTGAATTAGATGGTTGACCTTTATCTATATCACCCACTGCCTCTTATCAAGCCTAGATGCTCTCTAGATGTTCATTTCTTCTAGTTTAAGCATGGTTTGCTGGTAAACATAATCCCATTTGTTTTCTGTTAAAGCCTTGTTTGTTCTATCTTCGTCAATCTGCTCCCCAGAGATAATTTCTACCTATCTAGCATTCTGTTTAGCTCCCTTCTTGTTTCTGCAATCGTACCAGTGTCAGCAGCGTAGAACACATACCAGGGGCAGGGGTTCGTACTTTACGCCGTGGGCCGTTAGCTACAGCACGATATTGGACAAGAAAAGGGAGGATTGCTGATTCTTGGTGCAGTCTTACCTTGACCTGTTTGCTGTTAGTCATCCTTACAGTACTTCTCAGGATGATTGTTAAATTTCTTGACCGTTCTCATTACGTTCATATTTTTCTTTTGCTTCTCGCTCCCTCAAACATCTCCACACCCCTGTCTACT
>NC_087200.1:4491607-4496607 GCF_015104395.2 Macrobrachium nipponense | reverse complement strand
ATTTTTTTCTTGTAGGAAGAGGAAGAGCAATACTATTTGCCTCCTGCAGGAAACAGTTTAGTTTGGATGGGTTTTGACTTTGCTTTCTTTCAGCTATTGAGAAGGATTGTCTGATTTACCGATAGATTAATTGATTGCTGTATCTAGTGGGTGTTTCCTTTATACTCTAACTGAATATACCTTTGCAGGTTAATATTTACTATTTTATGCTTAACATCCGTTATTCACTGATGGAATACGACGAACCAGTGAAGAAAGAAATAAGAATTACAATCGTTACTGATTGGAAAACAAATAATGAAGTCTATCGTATATTTGCTATAAAACTGTGCATAATTTTTATCAAAATATCACTGTTTAACACAGAAAATCTGAACGAAGTGTACAGTAAAACGAGTAAAACTTTTAAGTAATCGTACTACTTAATATGCCCACAGATTATGGCTAGGAGTTTGGCAACTTTGGATTGGGACTGAATTCTATGGGTATTTGATGCCGTATTTCATAAATATATTTGTGGCTTTTACTGCCAATTTGTTATTCTTTCCCCATTCGTTTTATATGTTGAAAAATATTTTTAAAGTTTACTATAATTCTTAGTTTGTAACTAAATTCTGTCCCAAGCTTTAGTAAATAATAAACCATTTGTTTAAAAATAAGTGGGATGATATTCATGCAACACCGCCCATGGTGCGTTAGTTTATTTTTTTTTCTCGCGCTCTCTTTTTTAAAGATACTTCAAGTTCTGTCTATTTCTTCGACGTACCCCATCTCAAACTTTTACTGACGGTCATTTCTCACAGGAAATGCTCTTTTCCACCGTTGCGCTGTTGATGACTTGTATTGCTCAGTGCAACTCGAAAAGTTTTATCTCTTTTCCTGTCCCTCACACCCTCTCTCTCTCTTTCTCTCTCTCTCTCTCTCTCTGAAAATTATTTTGTCTAATTTTAGGTAATTCTGGACGAGTAATAAAAATACTGAACTATTCGTAAAAACAGGGACTGAACAAAATCCAACGTAGGAAAAATTTCGACAAGAAAATCACTTTTGTTTCTTCTGAAATAATGATATTGACATTATGGCCAGTGCACACACGTCGCTTTTGACGAAGTTTCTTACGCTCTTGTGTGTGAATCATCGTGAATTATTGTGTACACAAACGTTTCACATATTAGCTGCTACTACTTGGACGTTTTATGAATTTATGTTGTTCTTATGAAAATTGTAAACTCATATCAAATAGAGTATATTCATGTACTCATGTTCTTAGTTTTATAGATGATATTTTTTAACACTGTTTGTTAGCTTATAGCTTTGACGAATAGACCAAGATGAGCATGGCTACTCAAATCAAGTTTAGTTCTTTAATGATTTATAGTTTTGACGAAGAGACCATGATAATCATGGGAACGCAAATCAAACTCGGTCCCTGCAAGGAAAATGTGATACAGGTGACAACGCTCCATTTAACAGGAGTCAAGGTCAGCGATTTACGAAGAGTCACCCAAGATATTCACAATGCATCTTTCTATCGATGGCAGGACTGCCAGTTTAGAATTGGAGGTTGTTACCTAACTCCGGATGGTACCAACCTGGTAGGCAGCTGCTTTGTATGTTCCTTCAGGGCTTCCCAGGTACAACTTTTGCCTGTGGAAAAAGTACAGGTTTAAATCAACAACTGTTTATGGACACTAGTGTTTTGTGTCTTGTCATGCAGTTTGTTATTTCCGTTGAAAGCTTGAAAATATAGAGTCCCTTTAGCCTTCTTGTGCCTGTTGCAGAAACAGCATTATTAACTGAAATTCAGCGATGACTGGTTCAGTGAACAAAGGCGATCTTGTAGTGATGGCAGTACCATGCCGTCCGTTGTCATTGATGGTTACGGATTTGCTACATTCCATTTTTGCATCCCTAACATGTACAAATTTAGTGTCTCTAATGGCTCAACCACTGTGTTTGTCTGCTTGTTGTCTGTGTTTTCTTATTTCAATTGACCTAGTAATTCAGACTGCTGTTTGTATACATCAAACACTACTTGGCAGGAGGTCTTCTCTTTCAAAGATAGAATGTTTTGAGGAGCTTGGAAGCAGAACAGTTATCAATACTGAGCGAGCTAGAACAGTAGCTTCTCAATGTGTTTTCTTCTCTAGCATTCACTGTGCCCGAAGAATATCCGCCTGTTGTAATTTTGTTTGTATGTATGAAGCTTGCTTTTGTTACTGTAGGAGGCAGGGGCTGACTGGTTCTCATCTGACTGGAGAAGAGGTCAAAATAACAGCCGATAGTCGTGCAGGACCTTTTCTTTGAAACTACTAATACTGTGGTCATGTTTGGAGGAGGACCTGTTTTTCTTGATTAGATGATAGGACAGAGTTTTCCTTCATTCTTTCCTTCCTCGAAAAAATTTCTTTGATTGTTCATTTCCTTTGTCAAGGTGTGTCCCAATCATTATAATGAGATCTGGATCTACAGTATTTATTGATAAGGTTTGCTAGGCACGGAGGGTGAAACATTAGTCTTTGTGCACATTATTTCCTGTGCTAAGAGTATTTGCAATACTATGGTATCTTTAATTCCATTTCTTTGTTGCTTGCATGTTTTATGTAGACTTTAGAGTTTCTTCTCACATAGAAGGTATTTTATTGCTTTTGAGTCTGACCAGTCGTGGTGTCTTGCTATTGCCGCTCTCCTTTTTAGTACATGAATTGCTTCACCTTTTGTGACCTCCATTCAACTTTGTGTCGTTGAACAAATGCTTGCAACTCTACTTTGAAAGTATGATCAATCCCACCAACTTTAGCAATTCATGTACAGTCAAATTTGATTGGTATTGTGGTGATTATATTAAGTAGAGGAATTCCTTACCAAGCTCTTGTAATGATCATCTCCTTTTTTGGAGCGATTTGCATGTGGTTATTAAGATTTTCCATTTTATCCTGATGACATAAACAGTACTTTATAATCACTGAGAAAGAATTTTTTTGGGTAGATTTTGTATGTTTACCTCATTCTGATGTTCACTTTTCCTCAGGTTGCAGTAGTGTCTAGATATCTGTGTTAGGGTTTGGTCATGGAATTCAACTTTGGTTGTGAAGTTTTGCCATCATCTCCTTTTGGCACCGTGTTTTGCTATTGTTCTTTATGTCTGGGATAAAGAGGAATAGGAGTTGTGTTTATATGTGCTTTTGCCTATACTTTCAGTAAGTCTGTAGCCTTTCTTTGTGTTCGTCAGGGTTATATTTGATTTTTACAATTATGTTTGTTATTGTTTAAACAACTCATTCGACTGTTGTATTTCAATTCAACTTTTGTATTTCACAGCCACGAAGGTGTATACGTCAGAATTCCTCTGAATTGTAAGGTTTTCTTATTTTTCATACACAATATTAAGTTTTTGTCTTTTTCTAGACAAAAACTTTATGTTACTATCAATTAAATGTTGCAGTAACTTATTCAGTATAAGCACACGGTTGGGTGTTGATACTTAATGTGTCGTCAATGGGAATTTTCTTCTATCTTCTTAGGTCACTTATGTGGCTAACAGAATCCAGACATTCATTGTCATTCTACCATAGTACTTGTACAGTGAGTATTTGACAGGTAGTGTAGACTCTGCGTTAGTGCAGCAGCTTTGGCTGGGATCATATCTACCATCCTCTACTTTTTCTATGTTAGTGCCACTGCAAAGGCATTGCAATTTCAGTTTTTCCTAAGTCCTTTGAGTTGCCGAAATCTCTGTGCTCTACCCTAGTGAGGCCCTGAGATTCTACTTCCTCGGTTTCATTAAGTATGGTCAAAGAGCTCTAGTGGTTCTTATAATTTAGATAATTGTTTTGGCAGTAATTAATCCCTCTGCATGCTGCTGGCCTACAAGCCATGTTAGTCGTGGCATAGAACAATAAATAAAATGGGAGACAGAACATTTGGGGATTTTCCATTCTCATTCTCTTGCTATCCTCAAGTTTCTCGTCTATGGCTTTCTTGTCCTCTTCCATATTTGCTGACTTATTGGTATTTGGAATCGAGAGAGTTTCAGAGTCTTCACCTCTAGGCTATTCTATGGGATTTCCATTGAGTGCCTAGTTTCCTTTAGGAGAGATGCCAGTCTGCTCCCTCCAGAACACAAGGACTGAGGGAGAACTGTAGATTCTCGTCACTAGTATCTGTGATTGACCATTGGCCATCACTCCCTCCAAGGACTCAGGTGGCCTGTTCCACCTTTATTACATTTTCATCAATATCTCATGAAGAACATCCCTCCCCACCTGTGACTTTACTGTCCAGGCTCTTTGGAAATATTCAATTTTGGTTTAGGATCTCTTTTTCAGGCACTCTGCTACAATTCCCACCTTACTACTGGGTTGGTTACAAGATGGGAAATTTATGGTTTAACCAAATTCATTCATTCTTACCTATATGCAAGTTGCCCATGTGAACTGGAAGCCTTCATTCTCTCTAAACCCCCTCTTTGCTCCCATTGGCTGCCTAGATTTACTCTCCAGGGCCCTGAAAGAGGGAGTGGCCTATCCTGACCGAGATTTTAAAAGAACAGGGCTGCAGCAGCTCTGCCTCAGAAAGCTCAGATGTTCCCCGGAGCTCAGAAAAGCTCAGAACTTTCTCCAACCCAGCAGAATCCACTTCACCCCTTTCGCTCCCCTGCCTCCTCTAGGGAATCCCACAAGTGTTCTTATACCTCCATAGTGCACAGAAATATCAGCAGATGAGAAGACTACCAGACCCAGGATTTCCAGGTACTGTGAGATGTAAATTTAGTGCTGTCAGTGAACCGTTTTTGCCTCTTGTCTCTATTTCATTTCATTCTCCCAAGGCGACTTTCCCCGCTACTTTGTTCAGCTTTTCACTCTCCAATTTTGGTTCAATGCTGTGATAACTTCCCTTGTGATGCTAGTAAACATCCCCCCTAGTTAATTCAAGCAACATAATAGTCCTTTCTATAAGCTCCCAGTCGTTTCATGCCCCGTGAGTGGGTTGTAATATTT
>NC_087200.1:4486607-4489107 GCF_015104395.2 Macrobrachium nipponense | reverse complement strand
GGTACTAAAAGCCAGTTTAACCAGACATCCAGTATGGTATCCCATTTCTAAAAATGCTTGCTGGACATTCGAACGTTGTAGCTTTTTTGTGTTAGAGGGATTTTAAGTTTTTGCATGGTGTCGTATTGTAAAAATCACCAAATTTGCATTTTGTGGCAAATATAAAGTTAGTAGTTAATCATGTTATGTTTCTGCTGGCTCTCATTCGTGCCTCCAGGGAAGGCAACTGAGTACTGCACCTTCATGGAATACGCATCATGATTCCTTGGTGTTTTGCTTATGACAAGCAAAATTATGCTTGCTACCTATCGATATACCATGCTCAAATGACGAAACTCGAGGAAGATCATCCTGTGAGTTACCAACACCTTTTGGAAGGCAGGTTCTCGATTCAGCTGAGTGAGAACAACACATTTGGACGTATCCCAGTCGACCAAACAGTGGAAGAGACTGTCAATCGTGACACGCAGACACCTGGTGGGACAAGAGGTTTTAGCTTGAAGCCAACGGCTGTATCAAAGTACTACCTAACTGCAAAACATTGAAACACGTGCACACGACAATTGCGTGCTTTGGTTGAACTCAAAGATCCTGGTCTTAACCATCCAGACCTAGTAGCATCTCGCTTTCAGAAGGATGAACGAGATGTCCAGTCTGTAATTGAAGTGCTGGAAAGTAACTGGATCAACCCTTTCGAACTGCTTTCCGATGAACTGACGAGCATATCATCTGGTATCACAGCACCCAAAAGTGTTGCAAGCGATCTCCTCACAGCTCAAGATTAGGGAGAGAAGGCATACCAGGAGTTTGTCGATTCAAGACTCAAAAAAGGCACTGCCTTCTATAACCCATTGAAATGCTGATAGCAAGTAGCCGGAAAATGGACATGAAAGAAATTCACCAGCATCCTCTTGTACCTTTACCGTGGTCGTTGGCGAATTGTGATGGCTCTGAAAAAAAGACCAACAAGGCAGCCCTGGCACTTAATCTTGAAGCACGAGTGACTTCAGATGAACACATTGACTTACCTTCAGCTGTGATCATCGATGGCATGGGGATTGTACACAAAATACAAGGAGACAAACATTTACAATTCTTCCAGGAGTTGTCTGACCGAAAGCGCCTTCTAGGAACAGGTACTGCAAACATCAGCATCAAGTTCTCGAGTCGATGTAGTGTTTGACAGGTACAATGCTTCGTCGATCAAAACAGCTGAAAGAACAGAAAGAGGGGAGACAGAGGAATATCGTTCTCGCAAATCATTCCTGGCCACAAAATTCGAAATTGGGTGAATTCACGGAAAATTTCTACCTATTTTTGCGCCGGGTAAAGATGAACCTCTATTTATATCCCGTAAAGGATACCATGCCTCTAATATCCAAATTATCAACAATGCCGACTTGAAGATAACAAATGTGGCGAAGTGGCCCGGCAGTACTCGTGACTCCCATATTTGGAACTTGTGCAATATGAGCGATGATTAGAGACTGGAGGTATCGGCGAAGGATGGTTACTAGGTGACAGTGGAAAAGCATGTTCACCGTGGTTAGTAACCCCACCCTCCAACCTGCAAACACGCGGTAAACTTAAGTATAATCGAAGTCAAAGCAAGAGGTACTAGCGAAGAACGTAAAATTGGAGTTGGGAAAATGGGATTTCGCTATCTCCAGAAATCCGAAGGATGCCTGATGTGTCATATCATTATTGCTTACACAACATTTATATTGAAAATTCAACCCCCTTGGACTATGGACAGGTGATATGGCATTGGCAGAGAAGACCAGTATAAAAATGAATTCCATATTCGGGCAGAGCTGATAAGGGCATTTTCTCAAGACTGAGGCGACATGATAATTAGCAGTATACTACTTTGTATTCTTTACTATCTGCATATATGTGATATTTCATTATACGGCATATTATTGGACGGTATACCATTTTTTAAAACGTTTTCTTATGTACGTTAAACCAAATTATTGTTTCGTGCCTTTCTAATTGTTTATGTTGAGTGAAAAAAATTATAACCAATCATATGTTTTGATATGTATTGAAACAATTCCGTATCATAACATTTTCTTTTCCATTTCAGTAATCATTAAGTGATCAGTGTTTGGATATCTTTGAAATATAGACTAAAAGAAAAAAAATCTTGTTACAATGAATTCGTTTGATAAATTAAACTTAGGAGAGATTTTAACATTTCTCATTAATCCCTTACACTAGTCATGTTTCAATAATATTCAAATACATATCGAAAACATCATAAAAATAGTATAAGCAAACTAAAAAATAACTTCAATAACGTAGGGTTTTTTATTTTTACATATGATATACATTGAATAAGAAACAATATTTGGAACAAATTTCAGTTAATTTTCTGGTCTTAGAAATCACTGAAGTAAACAATATTGTTACTCATTTCACATATGATCAAACGGAACACCGTCGTCACCGCCAGAACAATAGCCATCTGCAAGTATGACAGAGGCGTTTGCATAAA
>NC_087200.1:4469107-4484107 GCF_015104395.2 Macrobrachium nipponense | reverse complement strand
GGGTGTCCCCATGGTCAAAGAAAACAAAAGGGGGGGGGTTTGTGATATATTCAGCCCAAGAGGGGTTTCTCTACCTCTCCAACCCCCCAACCCATCTCTGCTCAACCCCCGCCCCCACCACACACACACACACCTGTCACTTCCTTGGTAACAAAGGAAACAACAGAACCAGTTGTTGCCGAGGAAAATACTATAAATACTTGAAGTTTGTATACCTATGAAACATTTCGATTATTTAATGAAATTGATGAGAGAATAGTCACTTGCAGGTTGCGAGGTAAATATACAAACATCGCCATTATTCAGGTGTATGCTCCTACTGAAGAGAATGGCGAAGAAAAAAGGATGATTTGTATGAAAAGCTAATTGGTGTCATACAGAGGGTTAGAAGACATGATATGTTATTATTAATGGGGGACTTTAACGCTAAAGTAGGAAGAGAGTTTGACGGCTTTCGGGGAAAAATGGGAAAATTTGGAATTGGAGTTAGAAATGATAATGGGAGAAGACTCTCGGAGCTATGTGGTGCATCTGGATGGTCTGTAAGAAACACATATTTCAACCATAAATTAGAGCAAAAAACTATGTTGGTGTCGCCTAATGGATTGGTAAAAAACAAACTTGTAATCTCCAAGATTAGAATTAAGTTAAAGGCCAATCAAGAAAAAAGGAGAAGTGTAAGTTTGATGTAGATAAGTTGAGAAATGAAAGAGATAAACAACAGTATGAGGTGAAGGTAAGAGGCAAATTTGCGGCATTAATTGGAATGGAAAATATGGAATTAATAAAACTCGCTATTGGTGAAAACTTCCTGGGAGGTAAAAGGAAAACCTGTGGCGACCTGTTCGCCCTATCTCTTTCAGTTGATGAGAGTCTTTCTTTGTGTCGCTTTGTAATATTTTGCTTAATGTTTTTCCACATTTCCATTTCTCACATAATATCCATCTTTTTTTCCCATATCCCTTCTTTCGTTTCTGGGAGGTCCTGGTATCTGCACCACTATTCCTTATCCTCTTTGGGAAGTGTTGGCTTAAATGGAAGCATATGCCAGTCTCATTAAAATAGCATAGATGGGGTATAAAAAATACGATGTTTAATTTTACTTGATATATTGTGAGCTACTGAACAGTTTTACAGAATAGGCTATACTTGTTACACACCATACAATTTATATTATCATTATTATTTATTTACTTATTGACACAAGGTACAAAATATATTTTACAATTTTCATATAAAAAAGTCAAAATCATAAACAGAAATATAGATCTCATTAAGAAAAAAAATATACTACCTAATTGTGTCCATCTTATCTAAATCAAAATGGATTTGTTTTCAATGTTCAAAAACAAAATACACACAATACACTTAAATATACAAAGCATATAGCAACATTAGATTGTTGTAATATTTATGTAATGGTGGTTACATAATTAAATAATAATAATAAATTGAAGAATGTTATTTGTATAATCCTACATAATCAAATGGAACTAGTTTTATTTATACACACACCATTTCATCATCACTCATGTTCTCCACATCAAGAACTCTATATTCTTGATGAGTTTGATCAAGCAAAAGGTCAAGAGCCGCATCTTTGGCTCGATAGACAGTTTCAGTTTTCCTTACAGTCCTCATAGCTGCCAGTGTTGTGGGATTACATGATCAATTGCTTCTTGTATAATTTTTTCAGCATTTGTCAAAGACTGATGGCTATTAGAATTCCTTTTTTTTCTGTATTTACTTGGGCGCAAATTAGTTCGATTGGATCGAACATGCAGTGCTGGGATGGCAGTCGTAGCACTTAGTGGCCGAGATTAGCAGCTATTTGATCTATTCCGCCTATGAAGCTTGCATATCTCGGGGAGTTCAAGTTTTGTGAGAGCAATATCATGATTAACTTTATTTGATTCTAACCCCTGAAGTATTTGGCACTTTTTGTTGCTAATGGTTGGAAATTTGTTTAATATTTTAGAATGATATGGAGCATTATCGATAATAATAAGGGATTGATTATTGATGTTAGTAAGAAGCCGGTTTTCAAACCAAAATTTTAATGTTTTACAATCCATGGATTCATGATAATCACCCTTTGCTCCATTTTTTTACTTAAACATAAGTAAAGCTTCATCTGTAAGACCTTGACTGTTCCCAGCATGTATGATTATAAGCCTTGCTCCTTTCCCAGATTTTAGCTTAGGTCCTACTGTTTCGTTTTCACTTGTCCAACACCGTTCTATACTGAGATTTTGGTTTACCCACGTCTCGTCTAGATATACTTCTGGTTTGGGGTTTAGGTTTTCTCTGTTTCTTTCTATTTATGTATGATATTTATTCCTGACATCAACAATGTCACTTCTCTCTATTGAGAATTTTCTCCCACCCATAACTTTTCTAAACCTAAATCCCATATTCCTAGCTAATTTATATAGAGAACTCCTTGAACCACTGAAATTTTACAAGAGCCTCTTACATTCTTTCTAACAAGGAGGATATCGTGGGTAGTTCTCCTCTCTCATAAAAAGAAAGTATCTCTCTCTTAATACATTCCTGTCAAAATTGTCAACCTGATCTACAAATGTAGATCTCTTTCTTTCTGGGATGGGGGGAGCGAAATATTACCTATCACATGATCTCTCATATTCTATAGTTTGAGTCATCGAACTGTTCGCACTGAGACGTCTGTTGCAACTGCGGCATTTGTTAAAACATCGGTCATTGAGCGATGAGCTTGAAAACACTCCTAACCATATTCCGGCTTTGACTGGTGAGCTTGGTGCTTCCCTCGAGTGATGAGAGCAGGAGCAGCCTGCAGTATTATCGGCAGTGGATGTTGCCATGTTGTTTGCAGTGCATGAAACAAACCCTGTGAATGAAGTCTTACCTTAGCATAACTTGCACCTGACTGTGGAATACACCATTTCATAAAAGAATTAGAATTATCCTAATGTTTAATGAATTTAGATGAAATTACCCAGATAGGTAGGCCTGTTATTCATATGGTATCAACATGCCAGCAAATGTTGATGGGCAAGAAAACTTTTCAGATACATATAATCTTTTATAGGCTTGTGCGCTGAAGCCTTTTGTTATATCATTATGATAAATATGATGATAAATATGAAAAGGCTATTTTTCTTTTACATAATAATAATAATGTACTTCCCTTATTATGGCTTTATTTCTTGCAGACATTTTAAACTATGTCTTACACCATTTTTTGACAATTGTAATAAATTTTTGCTTAACTCTTTAAGTTAAGGAGTAACAGTAAACAGTAGATGATTTCTTTATATGGGAAACTTTTTTTTTTAGTTATATGAAATAAGTCGGTGAAAAATGACAGGAATTTTAACGAATTGATGATTGGCGATTGCTGCTCTACCTTTCACTACGAGATTTGTCATTCGCCTGTTCATATTAAAATCAAAGGCAATTATAAAACGCAAAATAGTTAGATAACATAGTTTTTATAGAGAGGTTTTCTTCCGAAATAATAAAAAAGAAATCCGATATATATATATATATATATATATATAATATATAATATATTATATATCTATATATAGATATATATATATATATATTATTATATATATATAACATATAATGTGTGTGTGCGTGTGTGTTGGTGCATTATTCGCTATTCCTGAGATTAAGGGACGACGGAAAACATCTTTCACTATCACAGGGAAACGATACCTTTCCCTACCTTAGTCACTGAGGGAGGTAGGACCTTCTTCCCTCTCCTTCAGCCTCCTTGAGGGATTAGGGCGTATATAAACTTTTGGTTGCCAGGAGGGAGAAGGAAACTTGGGAACAACGCCACTAATGCCTCTTCGTTATTTTATTTCTGGGTTTAATTATTTCAGTTCCGGGTAAAAGTTTCTCTCTCTCTCTCTGTCGTTAAAACACACACACACACACGTGAGCGCGCGCGCGGTAAAGATATTTTCAGCTTAATTTTTATGAATAGAAAAAGTTAACGCCTGTGTCGGTAAAAAAATTCCCGACTAGGCAAGTGTTACAATTTTACCTTTCAACTTTTAAGGTGAAGATAGATTGATATAGATTTTGATTCCAGAACTTGAATATGTTTAGCAGAATCGAATTTAATTTGTATGTCTCTTGATAACCGAATGGTCAAAGTTGACCGTCCATCGTCGTATATAAACCAAAGGCCCAGGTTTGAATCCTGGCAGGTTACCACTTCCACATTCCATTCATATAATATATATATATATATATATATATATATATATTATATATATATATATATATATCTTTGTGTGTGTGTATCTGTAATTCTCACTCATTACACCCATTTTGTAGCCAACACTTGTACTGAAATAGCGCAAGGGAATCAACTAGTAGAAAGTAGAAAACAACAGCTACCTAATGGTGATACTAAACACGTATACCTACAGTAATTGAAAGGGTTAATCAGATAGAAAAAATATCCATAACATTGAAATATATTTCGTGAAATAAAATAATCAACGGACTTAAAAATTAAAGCTTCACCATTGGAATTGTGTGTAATGATATAAATAGTACACTTGAAATTATATGCATCTAATTGACACTGTCCTAAAGATTGCACACAATTTCATATTAATAATATAATAATAATAATAATAATAATAATAATAATAATAATAATAATAATGAAATCCGAGTGGATCTTGTTTTCGTCCTCCAATGACAGTCGGGTAGACGTGGAACAGCCATCCATCCCCTTCTAACTGATTTGTCCGCCCTGGTTAGGGGCGTGGTGGATAGGAGAATGGGATGGTAGGAAAGACATCCACCCTCCTCCTGCAAACCTGTTTGTCCGCCCTGGGTGGGGGGGGGGGTTAAATAGGGGGATCGGGAGGGTATAGAAGAAGACAGAAACGCCGTTCGAGAGCGTGTAGCACGTGCTAACAAACTCGTAATAATAATAATAATGGCTGAGTATGCTAATCCTTCTCCAACTGCCAAAGGCCTCATGACGACTCCAGGAAAATCCACCTGGAGAACTTAAAGATATGCAAAAAGATGAACCCAAAGCATTGCTCTCAACAGGGGCAGTAGCCATGCCCCACCACTGAAAAGAAGCACAGAGCACCTAGTAATCAGCAAGCATTAATTGCTTGGACTTTTACCTGAAAGGTGTCAACTGCAGCTAAGGGGAATCTTCACTGAGAGGAAAAGATAGGGAGGTGTGGGTCTCCTTCCTGTGGAGCCGAAGCACAACCTCTCTCACTTGAACAAAAAGTCCCCCTGTGTTAAGTGAGGGCGATGGGAAAACGATGATGAAAACTCAGGTGAGGAAGGCAATCACTGGAGACAAACTGCTTGATGAGATATGAAAAAGAATAAAAAGCAGGTAAATAAATAAGATTCAATATTATACTAACCCCTTGGAGGTGAAGCAAATAGAGACTTAAGCAATTTTCTGGTTACATTGTAAGCAACACAGTGGTAACCTCCCATTCTTATTTTGACTACTGAACTGTGAATGAATCACCTGTGCATTGCAACTTCCACATCAGCTGCTGCACACACCTATGCAGATGGTTTTCCAAAAGCACATTGGATCCCATTCACAGAGTGTTGGCATTCCCCTGTATCTTACATGCATTCTGGTAATTTTGGTTAAAAAGGCTTCCCCTGAATTATGCATTCTTTTCCCTGCCTATCTTTGTCTGTTATATCTGCACATCTGAATCATCGCACAATTCTCTGATCTGTCCTTGCCCCCGTGTTAACCACTATTTCTTATCCCACTGTCCTTTCTCTGACTTTCTGCATCATTCCATCATTAAAGTTCCCATGATTCATATTCAATCCAGACAAGTTTTTACCTCTTACATATTTTAACACTAACTTTACTTCCATTTTAACACTTTTAGTTGCTCTTAGTAACTTGTCTTTTATTACATACTATTCCATTCATACTCAGTACTTGCTGCATTGCCTTTCTGTCAGTTCTTTGATTAGTTTTAGATGTGAAAATGTATACTCCATACAGCTTTTTATCATTTCTTTAAGACTTCTTACATGTTTGTTTGATCCACACATCCTCTGCCATAGGTATAAACCCACGAACCCAAACGAGAGTATCTCCTTATGTGTCTGCTGCTTCCTAAACCTAGGCAGCGCCCTTGTAAGGCGGGATAGAACTACCCCCCACCTTCCCTCCTCCTCGGAAGAATGATGTGGGAGTCGTCCAATGTAGTATACAAATTTGAATATAATGAAGGGATATGTCAAGCCCACAGCACTACCACTCTACACAGGCGATTGAAGTCCACAGCAACCAAAGGACAATCTTCCAACATTATGTAGACGTCCCCAATACTAAACATTCACTGGAGTTAATAAAAAGCACAGAGATCGTGCATAGATAAGCCTGCTTATAAAGATTACAAAAAGCTGAAGCCACAACTAAAAACCAACAGAGGCCTCCATTGGACATACAAAGGAACACAGATTTCGTCCTCCCATCTTGAAGGAAACCCAGCAGCAGAACACTCCTGAACAAGAATACTGATGGAGCAAATAAAGATTATCGGCCAAACCTTTTGTCGCTCGCTGCAGCATAGAGAGAGGGGGGGGGGGTTGTCCTACAGAGCGCCATGAATGCCCTTGCTACTGCACAGAGCACCAGCGAGGCGAAGGGACCTCAGTGACTTCAAGTTTCAAATTCTAAGCCTACCTTGTAAGTCTCCATGTATGCCAATTTGTAACTAAGTCCTGAAGTTGCGCTGATGGGCGAGGAAATGCTCCGTCGGCTGTAAGTAAATGGGAAAATCGTGAATAATTCCTGAGAAAATTGCCTGAAGAGAAAAAGAAGAGAATAGACTGATCCGAAGTCTAAATAAACCGAATATATCTGCAAATAATACCACTGACTTAGGGGGAAATATACACTGTATAATATATATATATATATATATATAATATATATATATATATATATATATATATATATATATATATATATATATATATAATATATATGTGTGTGTGTGTGTGTATATATATAAATATAAATATAATGTGTGTGTGCGTGTGTG
Source organism: Macrobrachium nipponense (assembly GCF_015104395.2). Taxonomy (NCBI): domain Eukaryota; kingdom Metazoa; phylum Arthropoda; class Malacostraca; order Decapoda; family Palaemonidae; genus Macrobrachium; species Macrobrachium nipponense. The sequence goes on along the minus strand of NC_087200.1, from coordinate 4,477,040 downwards.
TATATAGAGTGAATTGGATGTTGAGGCATTTGTAGCTTTATGCATGTATATGAATCACGGTGATGTGATAAGAATTCACACACACACACATATATGTGTATATATATATATATATATATATATATATATATATACATATATATATATATATATATATATATATATATAATATATATATATAGTATATTTACTTATGCTGTTGCTTATCGTAATGCATATCTCTTGGTAACTATGAAATGTTGTCAAAGTGTTTACAATGTTTTCAGATTCTGTATTATTTATGCTTGGAGTTAGTATGTTCTGATGATGTATGTTCGGAATTCACAAAAATATAACTTAAAGTTAAAGAATAATGTAGAACGGAAAAAGAGAGAGAGAAAATAGTATTGTCCGTTCAAAGCAGGAAATTGCTGTCATCACTTGAGATAAGAGTAACCCGAGTTCTCCGTTTTGTTTTGAAAACATGTCAATCATGCATGTATGATCGGTAGCAAACCAGTATTGTTCGTTCGTCTTTGCTTTCAGCTTAAATAATTATTCCTTGCATTTTAAGAGACTTTTACTGTTCGTCTGAAACTGTATGATAAATGTTATTTATAATTGTAATCCCAATTTCTCTCTATTTATTGTTTTAAAAGAGAATTATAAAGATTTACCAAAGTAACTTCGGTGCCAAAACGTTTTGAGCCAGTCAGGCATTAATGTCTCGCCCAGTTAACTACCATACAAGAGAGATTTTGTCATTCTCAGATTTGAAACCGTGTCAAAGGAGATAATCTCTCTCTCTCTCTCTCTCTCTCTCTCTCTCTCTCTCTCTCTCTCTCCGCACAAGAGAATTGTGGTTTCACATTACCGTGAAGATTGTATACTTAGTGGTTGGTCTCTCATAAATTTTAGATTTGGTATTTCTTAGATTTATTTATTATTGCTTAGTGCTTAATTGTGGAATCTGAACAGACGTTGTAAAAGTGTGTAACAGCGTGTAAGTGTTTATTGGTGATTTCGAAAAAGGCTTTCTAAAATTGGTATACCAAGGTAAGAGTTTTTTTAATAGGTTCAGTGCACTAAACTTAAACATAAAAAGTACTTGAAGCACTGAAAGTACTTAGGTTATTCCAGGGGAAATTTATACCATTTTTTCACATTTTACTGTTGAATATTTCTTTTTTCTTTTTGTGCATTTACCCATTTTTTTTATTAAAGTGATTTTTTTGTGCATTTGTCTATTTTTCTTATTAAAATGATTTTTTGTGTATTTATCCATTTTCTAGTTAAAGTGTGTTTTATATACATATTCTGTGTGATTAATGCTTTCTTAGTGTTTTTGCAATTTGGGTATTTTCCACTTTTTTCTTTGTTTACATTCACATTCACAATTCCATTAAATTAAGTGCTTTCATTGATTAATCATTTCAAATTTAATTGAGTTTAATGCTTGTGAATTATTTGGTATTTGCTTAGAATTCTTTTCAAGTTTTTTGTTGTTCAATACTAGTGAATTAATTTTCAAATTTTAGTTGTTGCTGAACACTTTGAATTTTACTGGAATAATTTAATTGCATGATTTTTGTGATAAATTACTTTTGATTTAATTTTGCTTAATAATTAATTCAAGAATTAATTAAACTCTGTGTTGTCTCAAGTAAAAGTAAATTTCCCGGAGATTGTGAATTTCACTAGTAAATTTTGAGTTTAATAATAAATTTTTGTATGTAAAATTATTATGAGTTTTCTTTTCTTTTTCATCGGTATATTTAATTTTGTTAAGGTAGAAATGTAGAGTGGTAATTGAGCTGTTTTCCTTCAATTTTATTGACTTGTGTTAGAGTCGGGGAAATACGTACTTTTAAAAGTTGTTCATGGAGTGATGCCCTTTAATTAATTTAATCTCTTATAAGATTACCTCACACATGTTTTAATGAACTTAGTCTGATTTATAAGTTTTGAAGGATCAGTGTTGCCTTTAGAGTATTCAGTCGTATTTTATGTTTGATGAAGGTTCAGGTGTCTGGCTGTTGTTAGGTAACTATTTTATGATTGGTAAGTGTAGTAACCAGATACTTGGCACTTCATAACAATATTTATTATATGATATATATATATATATATATATATATATAATATATATATATAGATAGAGAAGAGAGGAGAGAGGAGGACAGAAGAAGAGAAGAGAGGAGAGAGAAGGGAGAAAGAGAGAAGAAGGAGAAGAAAGAAGAAGAGAAGATGGGCTTTACTATATGATATATATATATATATAGTAATAGTATATAGAGAGAGAGAGAGAGAGAGAGAGAGAGAGAGAGAGAGAAGAATGGGCTTTTTACCTGAAAATGATTATTGATGAATAAAATATAAACAATTAGTTGTAAGAAATCGTAATTCTATCAATCTCTTTGATATATATATATATATAGATATATATATATATATATATATATATATATATATATTTATATATATTATACAGTTTATATTTCCATTTAAGTCAGTGGCATTATTTGCAGATAAATATATATATATATATATATTATATATATATATATATATGTGTGTGTGTGTGTGTGTGTGTGTGTGTGTGTGTGGTTGTGTGTGTGTGTGTATCATATTCTGCAAATAAGGCCATTGACTTAAATGGAAATATAAAATGTATAATATATATATATATATATATATATATATATATATATATATATATATATATATATATAGAAGAGACTGATAGAATTACGATCTCTTACAACTAATTGTTTATATTTTACTTATCAATAATCATTTTCAGGTAAAAAGCCCATTTCTCTCTCTCTCTCTCTCTCTCTCTCTCTCTCTCATACTACATATGAGGCAATAAAGCAGCATACCTACGAATAAATAAATTACGATATGACAACAGAAAAGCAAATCCCGAAGAGGCTCTACCCAGATCTACACAATGACGGGAAAGAGGAAAAAATAGACAAGAAAGACAAAATCTGCAACCTTTTGAAAAGAGGGAATTGCAGATTTGGAGAAAGATGTTACTTACAAAACATCCTAATATATGTCAAAAACTATGAAATATATGGTAAATGTGCATACTTAGATGGATATGGGGATGATTGCAGAGATCTGCATCCAAAAATATGTAAAAACCTAAAAGAAGGAAAAGGATGTAAGTTCGACAAAAAATGCAAATATATGCACCCTGTAGCCATGAATCATAATCAAATAAATAACCAACCAAGTAATAAAATCCAAAATAAGAAAGAAACAAATAAAGAGAGAAATCAAGAATATCAGGTAAAAGAGAAAAGCAAACCACCAATGAGATATGCAGAGGTTGTCAGCAAAAAATTTCAAAGCATCAGCTCCGAAATTCTACTCAAGAGATAATAACTGTATTTATTATGCAAGAGGATATTGCAGAAACGGAGAAAATTGCAGATTCAGACACAAAATGAATAATTATGATGAAGGAAGATCAAATATTATGGAAAAGTTGGATTTTTTAATGTCAGAATTTCTGGAAATGAAAAAAAGAACAACATACCAGAAACAGGAAAGAGACATGGGAAAATCCTTATTACTACCATTATTAAATGAAGGAGAAAACACACAACCATCATAGTGATGAATGCGCAGGGTTTAGTTACGAGTAACTCAAAAAGAAAAATAGAGTACTTAGAAGAACTAACCCAAAATGAAAAGAAAATAGATATAATGAATATAAGTGAAACCTGGTATTCCCAAGAGACTGGGAAGAATGATGATCAAATAAAAGGGTTCCAAACTTATAGAATCAGATAGAAAAAATAGGAATCAAGGGGGGGGAACCGCAATATATGGGAAAGACAAAAAACAAGGAAAAATATATGAGAAATATAGTAACTCAGAATGTGAACTAATAGCGGTAGAATTTGAATCTGAAAAATTGATGAACATAGTAATATATAGACCTCCTAATACTAAAGAGTTTGACTTAATAATGAAAAATTGGATGATATATGTAGAAATCACAAAGGACTGGAGCTATTTTTCTATCCTATCCTGGTGACTCTTCAACTTTCCTTTCGTTAGAATGGAAAGAACGAATAGGAGATTGTGGTTGTACTTATACATATAAAAAAGAGAGTAATAGTAGTGCAGAAGATAAGAGGCAATTTGAAAAGCTATTAGATATGCTAACTAGAATACAACATTCAACAAATAAATCACCTGCCAACAAGAAAGGAAAATACTTTAGACCTAGTATTTGTGAACGAGATGAATTATGTTAAAGAAATAATAGTTTATAATGCGAGTATTTCAGACCATAATGTCATAGAATTAACAGTTCATTCCAAAGCAAGTGAAAATAGAGATAAGCAAGAAATGAAAAAGTGGGAAGGATATGGAAAATACAACTTCTACAGTAAAAATATAAAATGGTCAGAAATTAATGAAGAATTAAACAAAGATTGGGATAACATTTTCGTAAGTGATGACATAAGGGTAAATACGGAGATATTATATAAAATATTGGAGAAAATAGTGGAAAAATATATACCGAAGAAGAAAAGTAAACATCATTCATGCATACCAAGAGACAGAAGGATCTTGTTCCAGAAAATCAGAAAGTGGAAAAAAGGTCTTGCAAAAGAAAAAAATGCATGGAAAGTTATAGAACTAAAAAGTAAGATAGAAAATGCAGAACAAAAGATTATACAATCAAAAGAAAATGAAAAACGGGACTTGGAAGAAAAAACCCTATTAAATATCAAGCAAAACCCCAAAACATATTATACTCATATGCGAAGAAGATGAATAAAAGAAGAATAGAAATAGGCCCTCTGAGAATTGAAGGGAGATTAACGAATGAAAAAAAGGAAATTTGCAACATACTGGCAGAACGATATAAGAGAGAATTCACCCCTAGAATAGATAATGAAGATAATGATATAGAAGTAAGGGAAGAAAATAGTGAATATTTAGCTGACATAGAAATTAATGAAGCTGATATTGTGCAGGCAATTAATGAAATTAAAAATGGAGCTGCTGCAGGGCCGGATGGAGTCCCTGCTATTTTGTTAAAGAAAGTAGTTCATTCTATCGCAAAGCCACTTGCAATATTATTAAGACAAAGTGTAGATACAGGCAAGATTTAATGATGAGCACAAATTAGCATATATCACCCCTACTTTCAAAAGTGGATCAAGACTAGAGGCAAGTAATTATAGGCCTGTGAGGCTAACATCACATATTATGAAAGTGTATGAAAGGGTAATGAAGAAAAATATTATGAAACATTTAATAAAAATAATTTGTTTAATATAGGACAACACGGTTTCGTACCCGGAAAAAGTACACAAACCCAACTGTTAGTCCACCGTGAGAACATATTCAAAAATATGAAAAGCGGAAATGAAACAGATGTGGTTTATCTAGACTTTGCAAAAGCTTTTGACAAAGTAGACCATAATATATTAGCAAAGAAATTAGAAAAACACAATATCGTAGATAAAGTAGGAAACGATGGTTAAAAGAATTTTTACACAACAGAAAACAGATAGTTATTGCAAACGATGAGAAATCGGATGAAACCAAGGTAATATCCGGTGTGCCACAAGGTACGGTGCTAGCTGCAATATTGTTTGTTATTATGATTGAAGGACATAGACAGTAATGTTAAGGATTCGGTAGTGAGTAGTTTCGCTGATGACACAAGAATAAGTAGAGAAATTACTTGTGATGAAGATAGGAACGCTCTACAAAGAGACTTAACAAAGTATATGATTGGGCAGAGGTAAATAGGATGGTATTTAACTCTGATAAATTTGAATCAATAAATTATGGAGACAGAGAAGGAAAGCTATATGCATATAGGGGACCTAATAATGAGAACAATCACAAATAAGGAAGCAGTTAAAGACCTTGGTGTGATGATGAATAGGAACATGTTATGCAATGATCAAATAGCAATTCTGTTGGCAAAATGTAAAGCAAAAATGGGAATGTTGTTACGGCACTTCAAAACAAGAAAAGCTGAACACATGATTATGCTTTATAAAACATATGTTCGTAGTCCACTTGAATATTGCAATATGATATGGTACCCACACTATCAAAAGGATATTGCACAAATAGAGAGTGTACAAAGGTCCTTTACAGCTAGAATAGAAGAAGTTAAGGACCTAGACTACTGGGAAAGACTACAATCCTTAAAATTATATAGTCTAGAAAGGAGAAGAGAACGCTACATGATAATTCAGGCATGGAAACAGATAGAAGGAATAACAGAAAATATCATGGAACTAAAAATATCAGAAAGAGCAAGCAGAGGTAGATTAATAGTGCCCAAAACTATACCAGGAAAAATAAGGAAAGCACACAGGACATTAATCCACTACGCACCAGCATCGATAATGCAGCGTCTATTTAATGCGTTGCCAGCTCATCTGAGGAATATATCAGGAGTGAGCGTAGATGTGTTTAAGAATAAGCTCGACAAATATCTAAACTGCATCCCAGACCATCCAAGATTGTACTAGCAACTCTCTGGTAGACATTAGAGGCGCCTCACACTGAGGGACCTGGGGCAACCCGAACGAACTGTAAGGTCTGTAAGGTAAGGTAAGGCTCTCTCTCTCTCTCTCTCTCTCTCTCTCTCTCTATTTATTTATTTTCACTTTTTATCATGTTCAGAGGGGGAGATTCCAAAGTTTCTGTTTTGTGTTTTCTTTCATTTAGGAACTTGAGGAATACGTACCCTTTTTCTGACTTTTTTTTTTTACACAAATTTTACGTTTAATTCTCCGGAAGTTATAATTGGCCTTTCAGAAGATAATTTTTCTCCCTTTCTCTGTTTTTTACTCTGGAACTTTTACTTTCATTTCCCTTGTCGGCACATCTTTCATCTTCTCTCGTTTGTAATTCAATTTAATATCTTAGTCCTCATTTACACTTAAAGTGCATTTAATCACGTTTATGGTTTAATTATATTCCACGGAGACCGGATGGTTAGTTTATTATTCTTAAACGTTAGAGATGAGGTATCATAAAACAGTAACAAGAAAATTAAAATTCTAGAATTAAAGCTATACCAATTCGTGTAAATAAATTAGAGGACCATTGCAGTTTAAAGTTCATGAAATATACGTAAATGTAAATAACCAGCTCATAGTAAGTAAATTAGGGTTAGCATAGTAAAGATTTAAGATGTTTTAAAATAGAATTAAATGAGATGTGTAAGCAAGTAACAGAAAAGAAGAAAGCAAACTAATATGTTGAATGAGTCTTACAGCTTAATAAATTTCTAATAATATATATATATATATATATATATATATATATATATATATATATATATATTTATATATATATATATAATATATATATATATATATAATATATATATATATATATATATATATATATATATATAAGTCTATCACATTACCGTGATTCATATACATATATCGAACTACATATGTCCTTTAATATCTAATTCGCTCTACCTCGGAATTAATATATTTTCATATATGCTTAACCGAGGGGGAATTTATTAAGCGATAATAGAATTGGCGACAGCCTGTCGATGGCCAATTCTATTATCGCTTAATAAATTCCCCCTCGGTTAAGCATATATGAAAATATATTAATTCCGAGGTAGAGTGAATTAGATATTAAAGGACATATGTAGTTCGATATATATATATATATATATATATATATATAATATATATATATATATATATATATATATATATATATATATATATATATATTATATATATATATATATATATATACATATGCATATATACAGACATATATATAAATACAAAATTTATTCAACACATCAGACGTATTCAGCGATGGTTACATGAGGGCCTGCTTCAGAGTAGGTGACGATGATGTAAACTCTAAGGTCAGCTTTGATTTTTTTTTATATTTACGGCCCACAAAATCATATCAG
>NC_087200.1:4420402-4465402 GCF_015104395.2 Macrobrachium nipponense | reverse complement strand
ACCTTCTTGCATAATGATGCCATCTGAAAGGGGCAATTTTGAAACAGGCCGTACTACCCGGTCAGGGCATTTCGTTTAGCGGGTCCCAGACAGCACAGACAAACTGGGTCGAGAGTGCCAGTGCCCCCGCAGTCCCGTTCCCGTGGGCCGCCACACAAAGACTTGCGTCACCATGAGTGTCAATAAGTCTAACCTGCCGTCCGGCTGTGCACCTAGTATAGTTTAACGTAATAATTACAGGCCACCTGTGTAGCTAAGAAGAATATTACATGTGTTAAACGGTTTTATCGATTATTATTTTTGCATGTCCTACATCGCATGCACGTAAACTTTCTCTCTCCTGTTTTTCCTTCATATCCCGAACCCACAAATGACCGAGATCAGGTCACACACACATACACACACACACACACACACACACACACACACATATATATATATATATATATATATATATATATATATATATATATGTATAAGTCTATCACATTACCGTGATTCATATACATATCGAACTACAAATGTCCTTTAATATCTAATTCGCTCTAACCTCGGAATTAATATATTTTCATATATGCTTAACCGAGGAGGAATTTATTAAGTGATAATAGAATTGGCGATAGACAGGCGCGAACCAGCGACCTCCCAATTCTAGGACTGGCAGTGAAGCTTTAAACCACCCCGACACCGCAAGAGATATAAGTTCATGCCGCCTCCCACCTGAAATACCTTTCGCGCACAGGTATTTTTTGTCTTGGAGACTGCAGCAACCCATCTCGTTCTCAGTGGCGTGGTAGTGCTTTTGCCCGCACGTAGTCATTATATAAGTCTATCACATTACCGCTATTCATATACATATATCGAACTACATATGTCCTTTAATATCTAATTCGCTCTACCTCGGAATTAATACATTTTCATATATGCTTAACCGAGGGAATTATTAAGCGATAATAGAATTGGCGATCGACAGGCGCGAACCAGCGACTCCCAATTCTGGGACTGGCAGTGAAGCCTTAAACCACCCCGACACCGCAAGAGATATACGTTCATGCCGCCTCCCACCTGAAATATCTTTCGCGCGCAGGTGGTTTAAGGCTTCACTGCCAGTCCTAGAATTGGGAGGTCGCTGGTTCGCGCCTGTCGATCGCCAATTCTATTATAGCTTAATAAATTCCCCCTCGGTTAAGCATATATGAAAATGTATTGATTCCGAGGTAGAGCGAATTAGATATTAAAGGACATTTGTAGTTCGATATATGTATATGAATCACGGTAATGTGATAGACTTATATAATGACTATGTGCGGGCAAAAGCACTACCACACCATTGAGAACGAGATGGGTTTGATGCAGTCTCCAAGACAAGAAATACCTGCGGGCGTAAGGTATTTCAGGTGGGAGGCGGCATGAACTTATATATCTTGCGGTGTCGGGGTGGTTTAAGGCTTCACTGCCAGTCCTGGAATTGGGAGGTCGCTGGTTCGCGCCTGTCGATCCCCAATTCTATTATCCTTAATAAATTCCCCCTCGGTTAAGCATATATGAATATATTCATTCGCAGGTAGAGCGAATTAGATATTAAGGGACATTTGTAGTTCGATATATATATATATATATATATATATATATATATATTAAAGATATATTATATATATATATATACATACTATATATATATATATATATATATATATATATAATTATATATATATATATATTATGATATAGTTAAGAAGTCCCAAGTATCTGGTTACTATACTTACCAATCATAAAATAATTACCTAACAACAGCCAGACACCTGAACCTTCATCAAACATAAAATACGACTGAATACTCTAAAGGCAACACTGATCCTTCAAAACTTATAAATCAGACTAAGTTTTCATTAACACATGTGTGTGGTAATGCCTTATAAGAGATTAAATTAATTAAAGGCACTCCATGAACAACTTTTGAAAGTATGTATTTCCCCGACTCTAACACAAGTCAATCAAATTGAAGGAAAACAGCTCAATTACCACTCTACATTTCTACCTAAACAAAATTAAATATACCGGTGATAAGAAAAAAACTCATAATAATTTTAAATACAAAAAATTTATTATTAAACTCAAAATTTACTAGTGAAATTCACAATCTCCGGGAAATTTACTTTTACTTGAGACAACACAAGTTTAATTAATTCTTGAATTAATTATCAAGCAAAATTAAGTCAAAAGTAATTTATCACAAAAATCATGAAATTAAATTATTCCAGTAAAATTCAAAGTGTTCAGCAACAACTAAAATGTGAAAATTAATTCACAAGTGTTAAACAACAAAAAAACTTGAAAAGAATTCTAAGCAAATACCAAATAATTCACAAGTATTAAAACTCAATTAAATTTGTAATGATAAATCAATGAAAACACTTAATTTAATGGAATTGTGAATGTGAATGTAACAAAGAAAAAAGTGGAAAATACCCAAATGCAAAACACTAAGAAAGCATTAATCACACAGAACATATATATAAAAACACACTTTAACAAGAAAATGGATAAACGCACAAAAAAATCACTTAATAAGAAAAATAGACAATGCACAAAAAAATCACTTTACTAAAAAAGAAAAAGGGTAAATGCACAAAAAGAAAAAAGAAATCTTCACCAGTAAAATGTGAAAAAATGGTATAAATTTCCCCTGGAATAACCTAAGTACTTTCAGTGCTTCAAGTACTTTTTATGTTTAAGTTTAGTCCACTGAACCTATCTTAAAAAAACTCTTACCTTGGTAAACCAATTTTAGAAAGCCTTTTTCGAAATCACCAATAAACACTTACACGCTGTTACACACTTTTACAACGTCTGTTCGGATTCCACAATTAAGCACTAAAGTAATAATAAATAATTCTAAGAAATACCAAATCTAAAATTTATGAGAGACCAACCACTAAGTATACAATCTTCACGGTAATGTGAAACCACAATTCTCTTGTGCGAGAGAGAGAGAGAGAGAGAGAGAGAGAGAGAGAGAGAGAGAGAGATTATCTCCTTTGACACGGTTTCAAATCTGAGAATGACAAAATCTCTCTTGTATGGTAGTTAAATGGGCAAGACATTAATGCCTGACTCGCTCAAAACGTTTTGGCACCGAAGTTACTTTGCTAAATCTTTATAATTCTCTTTTAAAACAATAAATAGAGAGGAATTGGGATTACAATTATAAATAACATTTATCACACAGTTTCAGACAAACAATAAAAGTCTCTTAAAATGCAAGGAATAATTATCTAAGTTGAAAGCAAAGACGAACGAACAATACTGGTTTGCTACCGATCATTCATGCATGATTGACATGTTTTTCAAAACAAAACGGAGGACTCGGGTTACTCTTATCTCAAGTGATGACAGCAATTTCCTGCTTTGAACGGACAAACTATTTTCTCTCTCTCTTTTTCCGTTCTACATTATTCTTTAACTTAAAGTTATATTTTTGTGAATTCCGAACATACATCATCAGAACATACTAACTCCAAGCATAAATAATACAGAATCTGAAAACATTGTAAACACTTTGACAACATTTCATAGTTACCAAGAGATATGCATTACGATAAGCAACAGCATAAGTAATATATACTATATATATATATATATATATATATATATATATATATATATATATATATATATATATATATATATATATACGTATGTATATATATATTATATATATATATATATATTATTATAAACTAAGCCTTAGCCTAGCCTGTTACAGCTTATAATAAGAACATTTAAGAAATATCAATCAATGAAGGAACGTGTAAAACTCAGATCACAAAATATAACCATTTAATAATAGAAACAACGCAATTACATTGACATTTACTTTAGTAGAAAACAATTCGCAAGTTAAACCAACACAATTATATGAACCAATGAACGAACACACAGACAAACAATTAAACAAACACCTGAATTAAGTATACCAACGAAACACAAAATAAAAGAAAACACACTGACTTACTTAACAATAGGAAGATGATTATCCTACACCGTGTATCCAGAATATGTTGTCGTTAAGGTGGCCTGAGAGCGACTCTGCCACCCTCAAAATATTACAAGCCAAAGTAAACTAAATGAACGACAAGGATACTTAAATGACGAACAGTAACTAAAAGATAGGCAAGGATACAAAAGGTCAAAACAGGAAAACAAGTGTTACAAACCTAGTGGTAAGAAGGAGTACCACTACAAGAATAAAATATGTACAAGCGACATAATTACAGAGAACAGAGACATGGTATACATAATATCACACTCCTCCCCGTTGAAGAAATGGCCTATCAGGACATTATAAGTTTCATGAAGTGTATTCCAGAAAACTATCAGGAGTCCATGTGGGTCCGAGACAGGGCATCCCGCAATGCAGTTATTAGTTCCTTTGATGTAGTGGATGGTTAGGTCAAAGTTTTGCAGAAACAAAGACCATCTGAAAATACGTTGATTTGTTAACCTCGCTCGTCCGAGAAAGGTTAGTGGGGTTATGATCCTAAAGATGGTGATCGGGATGTTGGATGAGAAATATATTTCATATTTCTGCAAGGTTAGGATGATTGCCAGCAGCTCCTTTTCTACGGTCGCATAGGAACGGTTTGGTGTTTTTTTGAGTTTGCAGGAATAGTAGCTAACAGGATGCAGCATCTGTGTGTCACTGTTCTTCTGCATCAAGACAGCACCAATGCCAGTATCACAGGCGTCAATCTGTATGATAAAAGGTTGAGCAAGATCAGGAGCAACAAGGACAGGATTAGAGCAAAGTATATTCTTTAGTTGATCAAAAGCTGTTGACAATTAGAAGACCATACAAATTTATTTTTGGGGCTGGTTAGGTCAATCAAGGGAGTGGCTACTATACTATAATTTTTACAGAATTTCCTGTAATAGGAGGGGTCATGCCTAGAAATCTTAAAAGACTTTTCCTATTTCGTGGGACAGGGAACTCAACAATAGCAGTGATATTTTCATCTTTTGGAACAATTTCTCCACTACCTATGATGTGACCTAAATACCTAACCTTCCCTTTACCAAATGAAGATTTTCCTAAGTGAATAGTAAGTCCAAACTCCTGAAGACGACCAACAATGCTTTTAGTCGATGGATGTGCTCATCCAAGGTGTCAGATGTCACAACAATATCGTCGATGTACACATATGTACCATCAAGATCCTGAATTACACTATTCACCAATCGCTGGAAGGTGGCAGGGGCATTGGTTAACCCAAATGGAAGCCTCTCATATTGGAATAATCCAAAGGGGGTTATGAAGGCAGATATTTGCTTTGCTCTATCTGTTAGTGGAATCTGATAATATCCACGCAATAGATCGATTTGTGATAAATATTTGGCATTACCAATGGCATCTAAAATGTCATCAATCCTTGGTAATGGATAGCTATCTTTGATAGTAACATTGTTTATTTGGCGAAAGTCAGTGCATAACCTTACTTTACCGTTTGGTTTTGGAACTAAAAGACATGGTGACGCCCAAGTGATGTGCTTCTAGTTGCCAGTCCATTCTTCAGTAAATACGATACTTCCTCCTTCATCCGTTGCTGCTTTTCCAGGCTGGTCCTGTAATAGTGTTGACGAATTGGTCGTGTACCCGGCTGTAATCAATGTCGTGTTCAGCATCGCTACAACGTTGAGGCACATCCCCACATATACTCTTGTATTTGTGGAATAATTCTGCTAGCTGGCTCCTCTGCTTTCGGGGTAGATGCTGTAAATATACTAGAATATTCTGCAATATTTCCTGGTTAGTAGAGTCTGTCCAAGAAATAAAATCATTAGAGTAAATCTGCATCATGTGGCAATGGGGTTTTACTTTGGTGTGCTGATGCATTATATTTCTTAGAATCTAATACATTAGAGTCTGATAGACAATGCAAAGCAACTGGAGGATTACCATGATATTTCTTGATGAGATTTACATGAACTAATTGGGTTGACTTTCTTCTGTCAGGAGTACTGATTATATAATTGTTATTATTGACACATTTCTGAATTATATAAGGACCAGAAATTTATGTTGGAGAGGAGAACTAGGAGTAGGGAAATATACAAGTACAAAATCCCCTTCTTTAAACTTACGAACTTTAGTTTTTAGATCAAAGTATTCCTTCATCGCATCTTGACTAGCTTTTTTAAGTTATTAAATGCAAAATTATGGACTTTCTCAAAATTACATTTTAATTTATCGACATACTGCCCTACAGTTACGTTATCTAAGGTATCATTGTTCAACATTTTATCTTTAAGTACTTGTAGTGGCCCCCTAACTTTATGTCCGAATAACATCTCAAACGGTGACATACCTAAGGAATCATTAGGGACTTCTCTAATTACAAATAATATTAAGTCTAAACTCTCATCCCAGTCTGTTCCAGTCTCCATACAAAATTTTCGAAGTAATGATTTTAAGGTCTGATGGTGTCTTTCAAGAGCACCTTGTGATTGTGGGTGATATGGTGATGCAAGAGTATGTTTTACATTAAATTCCTTTAAAGTTTCATTGAAAAGGTCACTTGTGAAATTAGTACCGATCACTCTGTATTTCTTTAGGGAATCCATAAGTGGTGAAAACTTTAAGGAGTGTTTTCACAATATTTCTAGCACAAATGTTACCAAGGGGAATTGCAATAGGGTATCTAGTGGTAGGACAAAGTATAGTCAAAATATACTGATTACCTTTTTAGTTTTGGCAATGGTGCCTACACAGTCAATTATGACTTTACTGAAAGGTTCGTGTGGTATTACAATTGGTATGAGGGGTGCTTTTGGAATTACCTCATTAGGTTTTCCAACTACTTGACAGACATGACACTATTTACAAATTCAATTACATCATGTTTCATACCTGGCCAAAAGAAATCATTAGCTATACGGTTGTAGGTCTTTGACACTCCTAAATGGGAATCTGCTTGATGAGCAACACTCAAAATATTCTTACATAAAGTTAATGGTACTAAAGTTGTTCTTTATTAGCCCAGGTATCATTAGAGGACAGCTTTCTTGGTCGGTACAGCCTAAACAGAAACTCCTTTTTATCAAAGTAATAGCCAGGTACCTTACCTTCCTTAGTGGGAAGCTTGTTTAAGTGCATTAGTTAAAGTCACATCTGCTCGTTGTAAGTTTATCAAATCAGAATTAGTACAGGGAATGGTTGTCTTTACTATATCTGGGACACCTTCATTCACAGCTTGTTTGGCTTTTACCCTAGTTACGACACCAACAAAATTCTCAGTCTGGTCACATTGATCGGTCTCTACTTCGGTCTCTACTTCCTCATGTCATTTTCACCTAAGTCACTAATGAAATTATTTTCTTTAATTACATGTTCAAAGATATCCAAATCATTAGAGTTATTATCCAGTGGCTGATTATACAAAATAAGGTTAGGTAAAGTTAGTTGACCAGCTAAATCATTCCCAAGTAATACTTGAACATCATGTACAGGGAATGGTGTGTTGATAACAGCAATCTTTACTTTACCAGATACATATTCACAGTTTAAATTGAGCTCTGCTAAAGACAAACTGTTAGTGTGACTTAAATCCCTAACTATACCTTTTCATCAAGGCAAAGAAATTGTAGGCACTGCACTATGTAAAATCATGCTTTGGGTTGACCCAGTATCACGTAAGATTCTTACTTTAACAGGAGTACCATTGGGAATTTGTTACTGTACCCTCTGAAATATAATTAGCAAACAAGGCATCACTTTCATGCGTACTACAATGCATAGTGTTTTCCTTTCCTTTTACGCTAAATTTAATGTCTTTATATTTACCAGCATCGGGGGTAGGACAGCTGAGAGCCAAAAAACTTAGATTTCTTACAGGTTGGGTTTTTACATTCATTTATGTCATGACCTTGTTGTTTACAATAATATGAACAATAATTTACCCTCTTTCTCACCACTGAACCCTGTTGCTTTGCCTTGCTTTACAAACATCTCAGTACCTTTGTGTGTTTTGTGTATCAAGAAAAAATGGTCAGCTAACATAGCAGATTTCTTTAAATCCTCTTCCTCGCGGTCAGCAATATGCATTCTAATATTTTGTGGCAGTTTTCTCATGAATTCTTCAGTCACAATCAGGTTAATGAGTTCCTCAAAATTATTAACATTGGCAGCCTTAAGCCATTTATGAAATAATCTTAGTTTTTGCATTTGCAAATTCATACCAAGTTTGAGCATTTGATTTAATATATTGTCTAAATCTTTGTCTAAGACCCTCGGCAGTTACCATGTATGCATCTAAAATAGCTTGCTTAACTACTGTATAATTTCTTTCCCCTACCAATTACTAACCCACTATAGCAGCCTACCCTGGACTTTGGATTTAAGTAACCAAACCCATTGATCTACTGGCCATTTCATATTTGAGGCAATATCTTTCGAAATTACGGAAGAAGGCATCTACATCGGTTTCTGTAAATTCAGGGACTAACTTTAAACTCTTAGTCAAGTCAAACTTGAGTGGTTGATTAGATTCTAGGGCCATTATTCTACTATGTTGTTCTATACTAATCCTACACTTTTTTCAATTTCCATATTCTGAGTCAGACTAGCTTCATGATCTAATCTAGCTTTCTCC
This sequence comes from Macrobrachium nipponense, assembly GCF_015104395.2. Classification (NCBI taxonomy): domain Eukaryota; kingdom Metazoa; phylum Arthropoda; class Malacostraca; order Decapoda; family Palaemonidae; genus Macrobrachium; species Macrobrachium nipponense. Next base: position 4,456,754 of record NC_087200.1, on the reverse strand, counting down.
ATTTCTAGGTCATACCTTTTCCTTTCTTTATCTATCTCTAACTTTTGTCTCTCTACTTCTAACTTTTGTCTCTCTCTCTCCTTATCTGCCTCTAATTTTACTTTGTTCTAACTGTATGGCTAACCTCATATGCTCAACGTCTGAGCTTTCTTTCTTAGCACTCAGGAATTTCCTAGCCTCGTGTTCTTCTACAATTTCCTCCTCTATAATATATTCTAAAATGGCATTTTTTATGTCATCTTTCCTGTCTCTTGAACTAGCAGTTACTTCAAACTTAGCTGCCAAAGCCAACAATTCACTCTTTTAGCATATACTATAGTGTTGAGTTTTCCCTTATGGGTCACTGAAAATGCGTCTACTGAAAAACATTGCGACTGAAAATCCACAAGAGAACGTAGCAAGTCAACGAGAAAGTTTCCAATGCATAAAAAATTACAGAATACGTAAAATATATCACGTGATGTAATACTGAACTATTCTTACTTTACGCAAGTCGGGTAAGAATAAATAATTATAATTACTGGTACGAAGGAAGCAAAATGAAAAGAAAATTAATACTTGGATTGCTTCGATAAAGTAGTAAATATAATTACCGGTACAAAACTGTACGAATGAAGCGATATGAAAAGCAATAATACTTAGATGCTTCGAATAGCGTAGATACGGAAATGTCAGGCCAGTCAAACTCCAAACCTACTCTATAACACGGCGCTAAGGTAATATGATGCCATGATGTCATAAAGACTGAAGTTTCAAATAATATTTCTCCCAAAACTATTTGAAACAAGGCGAACCAATGTAAATGAACTCTGTTACTTTCTACGTTAACTTAGGACGACCGCAGCTATAATAGCAATGTCCGAAACACTGAATTGGAATGACTTAAATGTCGAGAGAAATCGCTATAAGATAAATAGGAGAAAAGAACAACCCACGCAACATACTGTAATAAATCTATTCGATAATCACAATGTATAAAAATTTAAATTATCCGTACGTTGGAACATTCACGGTGACTTGGACTGTCAGTACTTTGGTAGTTTAATCAGGTGTGTTTACTTGTTTAAGATCCCGGTCAGGCCCCAATTATTATAAACTAAGCCTTAGCCTAGCCTGTTACAGCTTATAATAAGAACATTTAAGAAATATCAATCAATGAAGGAACGTGTAAAACTCAGATCACAAAATATAACCATTTAATAATAGAAATAACAAGCAATTACATTGACATTTACTTTAGTAGAAAACAATTCGCAAGTTAAACCAACACAATTATATGAACCAATGAACGAACACACAGACAAACAATTAAACAAACACCTGAATTAAGTATACCAACGAAACACAAAATAAAAGAAAACACACTGACTTACTTTAACAATAGGAAGATGATTATCCTACACCGTGTATACAGAATATGCTGTCGTTAAGGTGGCCTGAGAGCGACTCTGCCCTCCTCAAATATTACAAGCCAAAGTAAACTAAATGAACGACAAGGATACTTAAATGACGAACAGTAACTAAAAGATAGGCAAGGATACAAAAGGTCAAAACAGGAAAACAAGTGTTACAAACCTAGTGGTAAGAAGGAGTACCACTACAAGAATAAATATGTACAAGCGACATAATTACAGAGAACAGAGACATGGATACATAATATCACAATATATATATATATATATATATATATATATATAATATATATATCTACAACATATATGTGTGTGTGTGTGAATTCTTATCATCACCGTGATACATATACATGCATAAAGCTACAAATGCCTTCAACATCCAATTCACTCTACATACACACACGCACACACACATATATTTATATATATATACACACACACACACACACACACAACTATATATATATATATATATATATATATATATATATATATATATTATACAGTTTTATATTTCCCCCTAAGTCAGTGGTATTATTTGCAGAGATTATCGGTTTATTTAGACTTCGGATCAGTCTATTCTCTTCTTTTTCTCTCAGGCAATTTTCTCAGGAATTACTCACGATTTTCCCATTTACTTACAGCCGACGGAGCATTTTCTCGCCTATCAGCGCAACTTCAGGACTTAGTTTACAAATTGGCATACATGGAGACTTACAAGGTACGCTTAGAATTTGAAACTTGAAGTCGCTGAGGTCCCTTTGTCCTCGCTGGTGCTCTGTGCAGTAGCAAGGGCATTCATGGCGCTCTGTAGGACAACCCCACTCTATGCTGCAGCGAGCGACAAAAGGTTTGGCCGATAATCTTTATTTGCTCCATCAGTATTCTTGTTCAGGAGTGTTCTGCTGCTGGGTTTCCTTCAAGATGGGAGGACGAAATCTGTGTTCCTTTGTATGTCCAATGGAGGCCTCTGTTGGTTTTTAGTTGTGCTTCAGCTTTTTGTAATCTTTATAAGCAGGCTTATCTATGCACGATCTCTGTGCTTTTTATTAACTCAAGTGAATGTTTAGTATTGGGGACGTCTATATAAATGTTGGAAGATTGTCCTTTGATTGCTGTGGACTTCCAATCACCTTTGTAGAGTGGTAGTGCTGTGGGCTTGACATATCCTTCATTATTATATTCAAATTTGTATACTACATTGGACGACTCCCACATCACTCTTCCAGGGAGGAGGGAAGGTGGGGGGTCAGCGCTATCCCGCCTTACAAGGGCGCTGCCTAGGTTTAGGAAGCAGCAAGACACAAGAAGGAGATACTCTCGTTTGGGTTCGTGGGTTTTATACCTATGACAGAGAAAGTGTGGATCAAACAAAACATGTAAGAAGTCTTAAAGTAATGATAAAAAGCTGTATGGAGTATACATTTCACGTCTAAAACTAATCAAAGAAACTGACAGAAAGGCAATGCAGCAAGTACTGAGTATGAATGGAATAGTATGTAATAAAAGACAAGTTACTAAGAGCAACTAAAAGTGTTAAAATGGAAGTAAAGTTAGTGTTAAAATATGTAAGAGGTAAAACCTTCTCTGGATTGAATATGAATCATGGGAACTTTAATGTGGAATGATGCAGAAAGTCAGAGAAAGGACAGTGGGATAAGAAATAGTGCTATAAATACAGTATGTTGAAAAGCACATACTGTGTAGAATCTGATGAAGTGAGAAACGTGAAATATGAAGAGGGGGCTAGCAAGGTTAACACGGGGCAAGGACAGATCGAGAATTATGCGATGATTCAGATGTGCAGATATAGCAGACGAAGATAGGCTAGGGAATAGAAGCATAAATTCAGGGGAAGCCTTTTTAACCAAAATTACCAGAATGCATGTAAGATACAGGGGAATGCCAACACTCTGTGAATGGGATCCAATGTGCTTTTGGAAAGCCATCTGCATAGGTGTGTGCAGCAGCTGATGTGGAAGCTGCAATGCCACAGGTGATTCATTCACAGTTCAGTAGTCAAAGTAAGAATGGGAGGTTACCACTGTGTTGCTTACAATGTAACCAGAAAATTGCTTAAGTCTCTATTTGCTTCACTCCCCCAAGGGGTTAGTATAATATCGAATCTTATTTATTTACCTGCTTTTTATTCTTTTTCATATCTCATCAAGCAGTTTGTCTCCAGTGATTGCCTTCCTCACCTGAGTTTTCATCATCGTTTTCCCATCACCCTCACTTAACACAGGGGACTTTTTGTTCAAGTGAGAGAGGTTGTGCTTCGGCTCCGCAGGAAGGAGACCACCCCTCCCTATCTTTTCCTCTCAGTGAAGATTCCCCTTAGCTGCAGTTGACAACACCTTTCAGGTAAAAGTCCAAGCAATAAATGCTTGCTGATTACTAGGTGTTCTGTGCTTCTTTTCAGTGGTGGGGCATGGCTACTGCCCCTGTTGAGAGCAATGCTTTGGGTTCATCTTTTTGCATATCTTTAAGTTCTCCAGGTGGATTTTCCTGGAGTCGTCATGAGGCCTTTGGCAGTTGGAGAAGGATTAGCATACTCAGCCATTATTATTATTATTACGAGTTTGTTAGCACGTGCTACACGCTCTCGAACGGCGTTTCTGTCTTCTTCTATACCCTCCCGATCCCCCCTATTTACCCACCCCACCCCAGGGTGGACAAAACAGGTTGCAGGAGGAGGGAGGATGTCCTTTCCTACCATCCCATTCTCCTATCCACCACGCCCCTACCAGGGCGGACAAATCAGTTAGCAGGGATGGGGGGCTGTGCCCGACTGTCACTGGAGGACGAAAAAAACAAGATCCACTCGGATTTCATTATTATTATTATTATTATTATTATTATTATTATTATTATTATGAAATTGTGTGCAACTCTTTAGGACAGTGTCAATTAGATGCATATAATTTCAAGTGTACTATTTATATCATTTCACATAATTCCAATGGTGAAGCTTTAATTTTTAAGTCCGTTGATTATTTTATTTCACGACATATATTTCAATGTTATGGATGGTTTTTCTATCTATTACCTTCAACTACTGTAGGTATACGTGTTTAGTATCACCATTAGGTAGTTGTTGGTTTGTACTTTCTAGTTGATTCCCTTGCGCTATTTCAGTACAAGTGTTGGCTACAAAATGGATTGTAATGAGTGAGAATTACAGATACACACACACAAAGATATATATATATATTAATCTATATATATATATATATATATATATATATATATATATATATATATGATGTTATATGAATGGAATATGGAAGTGGTAACCTGCCAGGATTCAAACCTGGGCCTTTGGTTTATATCCGACGATGGACGGTCAACTTTGACCATTCGGTTATCAAGAGACATACAAATTAAATTCGATTCTGCTAAACATATTCAAGTTCTGGAATCCAAATCTATATCAATCTATCTTCACCTTAAAAGCTGAAAGGTAAAATTGTAACACTTGCCTAGTCGGGAATTTTTGTTACCGACACAGGCGTTAACTTTTTCTATTCATAAAAAAATTAAGCTGAAACAAAATATCGTTACACCGCGCGCGCTCACATGTGTGTGTGTGTGTGTGTTTTAACGACAGAGAGAGAGAGAAACTTTTATCCGGAACTGAAATAATTAATTCCCCAGAAATAAAATAACGAAGAGGCATTAGTGGCGTTGTTCCAAGTTTCCTTCTCCTCCTGGCAACCAAAAGTTTATTTTATACGCCCTAACTCCCTCAAGGAGGCTGAAGGTAGGGAAGAAGGTCCTACATCCCTCAGTGACTAGGTAGGGAAAGGTATCGTTCCCCTGCGATAGTGAAAGATGTATTCCGTCGTCCCTTAATCTCAGGAATAGTGAATAATGCACCTACACACACGCACACACATTTATATATATATATATATATATATATATATATATATATATTATATATATATATCGGATTCTTTTATTATTTCGGAAGAAAACCTCTCTATAAATACTATGTTACCTAATTATTTTGCGTTTTATAATTGTCTTTGATTTTAATATGAACAGGCGAATGACAAATCTCGTAGTGAAAGGTAAAGCAGCAATCGTCAATCATCAATTCGTTAAAATTCCTGTCATTTTTCACCGACTTAGTTTCATATAACTAAAAAAAATGTCCCATATCAAGAATCATCTACTGTTTACTGTTACTCCTTAACTTAAAGAGTTAAGCAAAAATTTATTACAATTGTCAAAAAATGGTGTAAGACATAGTTTAAAATGTCTGCAAGAAATAAAGCCATAATAAGGGAAGTACATTTTTATTATTATGTAAAAGAAAAATAGCCTCATCATATTTATCACCATATTTATCATAATGATATACAAAAGGCTTCAGCACAATAGCCTATAAAAGAGTTATATGTATCTGAAAAAGTTTTCTTGCCCATCAACATTTGCTGGCATGTTGATACCATATGAATAACAGGCCTACCTATCTGGGTAATTTCATCTAAATTCATTAAACATTAGGATAATTCTAATTCTTTTATGAAATGGTGTATTCCACAGTCAGGTGCAAGTTATGCTAAGGTAAGACTTCATTCACAGGGTTTGTTTCATGCAGTGCAAACAACATGGCAACATCCACTGTCGATAATACTGCAGTCTCCTGCTCTCAACACTCGAGGGAAGCACAAAGCTCACCAGTCAAAGCCGGAATATGGTTAGGAGTGTTTTCAAGCTCATCGCTCAATGACCGATGTTTTAACAAATGCCGCAGTTGCAACAGACGTCTCAGTGCGAACAGTTCGACGACTCAAACTATAGAATATGAGAGATCATGTGATGGTAATATTTCGCTCCCCCCATCCCAGAAAGAGAAAATCTACATTTGTAGATCAGGTTGACAATTTTGACAGGGAATGTATTAAGAGAGAGATCCTTTCTTTTTATGAGAGAGGAGAACTACCCACGATATCCTCCTTGTTAGAAAGAATGTAAGAGCCTCCTGTAAATTTCAGTGGTTCAAGGAGTTCTCTATATAAATTAGCTAGGAATATGGGATTTAGGTTTAGAAAAGTTACGGGTGGGAGAAAATTCTTAATAGAGAGAAGTGACATTGTTGATGTCAGGAATAAATATCATACATGAATAGAAAGAAACAGAGAAAGCCTAAACCCCAAACCAGAAGTATATCTAGACGAGACGTGGGTAAACCAAAATCTTAGTATAGAACGATGTTGGACAAGTGAAAACGGAACAGTAGGACCTAAGCTAAAATCTGGGAAAGGCTTATAATCATACATGCTGGGAACAGTCAAGGTCTTACAGATGGAGCTTTACTTATGTTTAAGTAAAAAAATGGAGCAAAGGGTGATTATCATGAATCCATGGATTGTAAAACATTAAAATTTTGGTTTGAAAATCGGCTTCTTCCTAAGATCAATAATCAATCCCTTATTATTATCGATAAAGCTCCATATCATTCTAAAATACTGAACACATTTCCAACCATTAGCAACAAAAAGTGCCAAATACTTCAGGGGTTAGAATCAAATAAAATTAATCATGATATTGCCCTCACAAAACTTGAACTCCTCGAGATATGCAAGCTTCATAAGTAAAGCGAGATATATGGAATAGATCAAATAGCTGCTAATCTCGGCCACTAAGTGCTATGACTGCCATCCCAGCACTGCATGTTCGATCTAATCGAACTAATTTGCGCCCAAGTAAAAACAGAAACAAAAAAAAAAAAGGAATTCTAATAGCCATCAGTCTTTGACAAATGTTGAAAAAATTATACAAGAAGCAATTGATCATGTAACCTCACAACACTGGCAGCTATGAGGACTGTAAGGAAAACTGAAACTGTCTATCGAGCCAAAGATGCGGCTCTTGACCTTTTGCTTGATCAACTCATCAAGAATATAGAGTCTGATGAGAGCATGAGTGATGATGAAATGGTGTGTGTATAAATAAAACTAGTTCCATTTGATTAGTAGTGATAAACAAATAACATTCTTCAATTTATTATTATTATTTATTATGTAACCACCATTATATAAATATTACAACAATCTAATGTTGTATATTTAAGTGTTATTGTGTGTATTTTGTTTTTGAACATTGTAAACAAATCCATTTTGATTTAAATAAGATGGACACAATTAGGTAGTATTTTTTTTTCTTAATGAGATCTATATTTCTGATTATGATTTTGACTTTTTTATATGAAAATTGTAAAATATATTTTGTACCTTGTGTCAATAAGTAAATAAATAATAATGATAATATAAATTGTATGGTGTGTAACAAGTATAGCCTATTCTGTAAAACTGTTCAGTAGCTCACAATATATCAAGTAAAATTAAACATCGTATTTTTTATACCCATCTATGCTATTTAATGAGACTGCATATGCTTCCCTTCAAGCCAAACACTTCCAAAGAGGATAAGGAATAGTGGTGCAGATACCAGGACCTCCCAGAAACGAAAGAAGGGATATGGGAAAAAAAGATGGATATTATGTGAGAAATGGAAATGTGGAAAAACATTAAGCAAAATATTACAAAGCGACACAAAGAAAGACTCTCATCAACTGAAAGAGATAGGGCGAACAGGTCGCCACAGGTTTTCCTTTTACCTCCCCGAAGTTTTCATATTTTCCATTCCAATTACTGCCGCAAATTTGCCTCTTACCTTCACCTCATACTGTTGTTTATCTCTTTCATTTCTCAACTTATCTACATCATACTTCTCCTTTTTTTCTTGATTGGCCTTTAACTTAATTCTAATCTTGGAGATTACAAGTTTATTTTTTACCGATTCATTAGGCGACACCGACATAGTTTTGTGCTCTAATTTATGGTTGAAATATGTGTTTCTTACAGACCATCCAGATGCACCACATAGCTCCGAGAGCCTTCTCCCATTATCATTTCTAACTCCAATTCCAAATTTTCCCATTTTTCCCCGAAAGCCGTCATACTCTCTTCCTACTTTAGCGTTAAAGTCCCCCATTAATAATAACATATCATGTCTTCTAACCCTCTGTATGACACCAATTAGCTTTTCATACAATTCATCCTTTTTTCTTCGCCATTCTCTTCAGTAGGAGCATACACCTGAATAATGGCGATGTTTGTATATTTACCTCGCAATCTGCAAGTGACTATTCTCTCATCAATTTCATTAAATAATCGAAATGTTTCATAGGTATACAAACTTCAAGTATTTATAGTGGTTTTCCTCGGCAACAACTGGTTCTGTTGTTTCCTTTGTTACCAAGGAAGTGACAGGCGTGTGTGTGGGGGGAGGGGGGGGGGGGGCCGGTGAGCAGAGATGGTTGGGGTTGGGTGAGAGGTAGAGAGAACCCCTCTTGGACTGAATATATATATCACTTTTCTTTGACCATGGGGACACCCGGACCCCGGACAAATGCATTCTAGTGTGAGGAGGGAAGTGTATAAATAATCAGTGGTCCGTAACTCGGATGCAGTCATTAAATCTAAGGTTGGCGACTGAAGACAATCGTTAAAAAACATTTTGCAATCGTAACTCGAAGCCTTACTAAGCGTGCCGTTATAATCGCTTTAAAATTCGTAATCGTTAAGTTACCGATAAGCCAAGGACTGCTAAATTTCTCCTCAGTGCCATTCGCATTGATACCTACGTAGCCGTTTATTTCTCAAGAGACTGTACACACACACACACACACACACACACACACACACATATATATATATATATATATATATATATATATATATATATATATATGTATATATATATAATATATATTTATATATATATACATCAAAAGACAGGTGGATCATGGAAAACGTTATTTCCTACGTTTCGTAATAACTTTATTACATCCTCAGGGAATATGTTAGATAATGAATAAAATTACTATAAAAATTTCTTTAAAAATTCAATAACATTCTATAGAAATTACCTCGGGTCCAGTTGTGTGGAGGAAGTATGGGTATGTTAACCCCCTTGGGCAGTTCATATGCATTACTTGTTTGGCCTATGATACAGAAATCACTTCTTTCGATATATGTTTTACAACTTTTTGAGTGGTTTCTGATATTAGAATGTTCAGGATTGGAGAGCCTACAAGCCAGTAAGGAAACTGTAGGCTCTCCAATCCTGAACATTCTATTATAAGAAACAACTGAAAAAACTGTAAAATATATATCGAAATAAGTTATTTCTGTATCATAGGCCAAACAAGTAATGCATACGAACTGCCCATCCTTGAATCATTATTCATTAAACAACTGGTTCCCCAGTTAAATACCTAGACGTCCTCACAAACTGTACCCGATTTAACTTTTACTTATATACAGTCATTCTGTCTTCTACCTTCTTTGCACAAGGCTGTTGGTTAGTGTTCTTTGGTCTTGCTTTTGTTTCTATGTGTTTTTTTTTAATTCTTTGTTGTAATTTCTGATGTTATTGAATTTTAGAGTAATCTTTAAAGTAATTGTATTAATTATCTAACAGATTCCCTGAGGATGTACTAAAGTTATTATGGAATGTAGGAAACAAAGAATTATAATGAATTTAGAACGTTGCCATGGTCCACTTCACACTTTATATATATAGTATATATATATATATATAGTATATATATATATATATATGGATATATAGATATATATATATATATATTATATATATATGATAGTATATATATATATATATATATATATATATATAGTATATATATAGTATATATATATATATATATTATAGCATATATATATATTATATATATATATATATATATACGTATATTACATACGTATATATATATATATATATAGATATATATATAGGTATCATATATATACGTATAGTATATATATATATATATATATATATATCATATATATATATATATACGTATATATATATATATATACGTATATATATATATATATATATATATATATATATATACGTATATAATAGTATATATATATATATATATATATATATACTATATATATATATATATACGTCATATATAATATATATATATATATATATATATATATATATATATAATTATATATAAAACGTATACTATACTATATATATATATATATATATATATATATATATACACGTATATATATATATATATAATATACTATATATATATGTATATAATATATATATATATATATATATATATATATATATATGTCATATCACATTACCGTGATATTCAGGATACATACATCGAGCTACAAATGTCCTTAATATCTAATTCACTCTACCTCGGAATTAATATATTTTTTATATATGCTCAAATCTCTTATCGCCTCAAAAATTCCCCTTCGGTTAAGCATATATGAAAATATATTAATTCCGAGGTAGAGGGAATTAGATATTAAAGGACATTTGTAGCTCGATGTGTGTGTATATATATATATATATATATATATATATATATATATATATATATATATATATATATATCCTTATTAGAAATACTTGAAAACCAATGTTCTATTTATTTCGAAAGTGTTCCTAAAACACCATGATTTGGCCTTAATGACTGATAAGTATCTATCTACCTAGACAATTGAGATAATCTATCATTCCAAAATGTAATTTGTCTTACTTTCATTTTCAATTTCTGAACAACGTCAGCAAGTTTCTCAGTCACTGATCTGAAGCTCTTAAGTAGAGTCACTTCGATCAGCTCATCAAGCAAGATGGCAAATTTAGAAACGAAAATTCGAAAATGCAGATTTTCTCACGAACAATGTTCTGTTATACTGCAGGAGTATGGGAAACATAAGGAAATAGTAACAAGCAAATTTAAGGACACCATAACATTAGCGAAGAAACAGAAAGCATGGCTGTGAACAGTGTTAATCCTTCGTTTGTTGGAACTTGTAGCAGAGGTAAAAAAAAAAAGGCAGAAATCGAATCCTCTACTAACGCGAATTTAGGCAAAAGACGAATCTCAACCTTTAAAATGAAGTAGAATAACAAGCAATAGCCCTGGTGGGAAACGGCGATAGATGGGGTGGAAAAAATGGTCTAGATTTAAATGACCGCAGTGAAGCAACATGAAATGTTGACAATCACGATGTTCGTGACACTGCCACATGAGATGCCGGACAATCCTACTCCTACATCAGATGCTGAAGACTTTGTTGTCGACGACTCAGATATTGGTGCTAGCAACTGTTCACCTACCCGTAACCCAACATTCAATTAAGAAATAAACAAAAGGTCTTCTACAGAATAAGGAATGCCAAAAAAAGATATTGAAAGTAGAACAACAGCGTTCAGATATAAGAAAAAACAACGTTTTGTTTCGAGAAAAGGAGATTAGAGATAGAGAGAAAAAAAAACTGAAATTTGAACTGATAATGGCATCATGCAAAATTCCTGATATATTTCGGTGTGTCAATGAAAACTTGGCAAGTCAACCCGAAGATCAAACCCTTTATGCAAACGCCTCTGTCATACTTGCAGATGGCTAATGTTCTGGCGGTGACGACGGTGTTCCGTTTGATCATATGTGAAATGAGTAGCAATATTGTTTACTTCAGTGATTTCTAAGACCAGAAAATTAACTGAAATTTGTTCCAAATGTTGTTTCTTATTCAATGTATATCATATGTAAAAAATAAACACCCTACGTTATTGAAGTTATTTTTTAGTTTGCTTATACTATTTTTATGATGTTTTCGATATGTATTTGAATATTATTGAAACATGACTGGTGTAAGGGATTAATGAGAAATGTTAAAATCTCTCCTAAGTTTAATTTATCAAACGAAGTCATTGTAACATGATTTTTTTTCTTTTAGTCTATATTTCAAAGATATCCAAACACTGATCACTTAATGATTACTGAAATGGAAAACAAAATGTTAAGATACGGAATTGTTTCAATACATATCAAAACATATGATTGGCTATAATTTTTTTCACTCAACATAAACAATTAGAAAGGCACGAAACAATAATTTGGTTTAACGTACATAAGAAAACGTAAAATGTATACCGTCATATAATGAAGTATATGAAATATCACATATATGCAGATAGTAAAGAATACAAAGTAGTATACAGCTAATTATCATGTCGCCTCAGTCTTGAGAAAATGCTCTTATCAGCTCTGCCCGAATATGGAATTCATTTTTATACTGGTCTTCTCTGCCAATGCCATGTCACCTGTCCATAGTCCAAGGGGGTTGAATTTTCAATATAAATGTTGTGTAAGCAATAATGATATGACACATCAGGCATCCTTCGGATTTCTGGAGATAGCGAAATCCCATTTTCCCAACTCCAATTTTACGTTCTTCACTAGTACCTCTTGCTTTGACTTCGATTATACTTAAGTTTACCGCGTGTTTGCAGGTTGGAGGGTGGGGTTACTAACCACGGTGAACATGCTTTTCCACTGTCACCTAGTAACCATCCTTCGCCGATACCTCCGGTCTCTAATCATCGCTCAGATTGCACAAGTTCCAAATATTGGAGTCACGAGTACTGCCGGGCCACTTTGCCACATTGTTATTTTCAAGTCGACATTGTTGATAATTTGGATATTAGAGGCATGGTATCCTTTACGGGATATAAATAGAGGTTCATCTTTACCCGGCGCAAAAATAGGTAGAAATTTTCCGTGAATTCACCCAATTTCGAATTTTGTGGCCAGGAATGATTTGCGAGAACGATATTCCTCTGTCTCCCCCTCTTTCTGTTCTTTCAGCTGTTTTGATCGACGAAGCATTGTACCTGTCAAACACTACATCGACTCGAGAACTTGATTGCTGATGTTTGCAGTTACTGTTCCGAAAGGCGGTTCAGACAACTCTGAGAATGTATGTGTCTCCCTTGTATTTTGTGTACAATCCCCATGCCATCGATGATCACAGCTGAAGGTAAGTCAGTGTGTTCATCTGAAGTCACTCGTGCTTCAAGATTAAGTGCCAGGGCTGCCTTGTTGGTCTTTTTTGCAGAGCCATCACAATTCGCCAACGACCACGGTAAAGGTACAAGAGGATGCTGGAGAATTTCTTTCATGTCCATTTTCCAGCTACTTGCTATCAGCAGCATTCGAGAGAACAGTTGGTAATCACCTTTCAAGAAAGTTTCTTTGTTTCCTGATTTAGTGTTTGCTTTTTTTTTTTTTCAAACTGTCAATGACTTCAGTTGCAACTTTTTCAATGGGTTATAGAGGCAGTGCCTTTTTTGAGTCCTTGAATCGACAAACTCCTGGTATGCCTTCTCTCCCTAATCTTGAGCTGTGAGGAGATCGCTTGCAACACTTTTGGGGTGCTGTGATAACCAGATGATATGCTCATCAGTTCATCGGAAGACAGTTCGAAAGGGTTGATCCAGTTACTTTCAGCACTTCAATTACAGACTGGACATCACGTTCATCCTTCTGAATGCGAGATGCTACTACTATCGTTTTCCAGAAGGCCGTAGTAATAGTGTTTTCCCCCAAATAAAATCTAACAAACAGGCTTATGAATTTCCATGAAACTACAGCAATGAATGTTTCAAACACTGGCCTAATTTTTGGTGGTACAATGAACTGACAGATGTGCTTAATTAACCCGTTTACTCTTAGAAAAAGATGAACTTCTTTCCCCTCCTTCAGAGCGTTCGAAGAGTGGTACTTAATCACGTAACTGTGACGCAGAGGTTCCCCCAACCCTCCTTCGTGTTTACACCTATGAGTATCCTAGTACTCGCCCCCCACCCTTCTTCTTGCCTTCTTTCCTTCATTCCCATTGTTATTAGGCTACCGAGTAAATCCCTGTTTATGGAAAGACTGTGTACTGCACTATAAAAATGAGCCGGAAGAGCAATAAAATGTTTTATGGTGGTAGATAATGATTAGATGGTTAACACAAATTATCGAATAATAGAAGAGGTTAAAACAGGGGTGTGGAATCGCACTGAGAGATATTCTACTCGGACTCCTACAAATTTTAGTTTTGCGACTAAAAAATAAAATAAAATAAAATAAATAAAAATAAAATAAAATGAAATAAAAACATTAGTAGAAATAGAAAACAATTTTTTTCCTTGAGAGAGTTTTTATATTTGGAATGATGTTATTGGGGCAAGACTGGAGCAGGATTCAGAAATAATTTCACCGACTTCGACTCCTACCTCAGAGCCCTTTAAGTACATCCAAGGGTAATCATCGGCAGCAGTTTGTAGTAGTAGCTCTGAACTATTTCATATAGATTTCGACTTTAGTCAATGCAAATATGTTGCTGTTTCTCCCGCCATTGCAAAACTACAATTGCGCTGAAACTCTTCACCATTTACAACAGAGAGAAAGAAAGAAACCGCCTGAAAATTAGTATAAATCGGTAAGAAAAAGTATGACTTAATAAGTACATGATATATTGTAATATACTGCTAGCCCATATATATATATATATATTATATATTATATATATATATATATATATATATATATATATTTGTTATTTAAATTTATTTATTTTATTTGCCTACAGGCCATGTGAACGAGTTGCTGATGCTATGGGGATGACTCCGAACGCTGTCCGAGTGTTGGTGAGCCGTGGAAAGAATCCTCATCCACCTGAAACACCACCTGCATCATCAAATACGTCGCCTCTGGTCTTTGACAACTTCACCGTTGGTTCCATTAGGAGCATTGTGCACAGCATGTTTGCTGCTAAGCGATTTTTCACTATTGCCACTTTAGCGGAAGAACTTAAAATGCTAAATATCATTCCTGAAGAAACATCTTGAGAAGGCAGTATGGCGAATCCTCCATAACATGGGTTTGCCAGTACAAAACATCCCAGCGGAAAATGTACCTAAGGAAAGAAACTTTGGACGTCGTTTGCCGCCGAGTTGATGTTTTACGATCCCTCCAGCAACATCGTGATGAAGGAAGAGAAGTAGTGTATGTCGATGAGACGTGGTTTACGACGAGAAGCAACATAGCAAGGAGGTGGGTGGACAACCTCTCAATCTGTCACCAGTGCCACCTACAGCCGGCAGGTGCCACCAGGAGAAGGAGAGAGGTTTGTGGTGGTAGCAGGTGGTACAGCTAAAGGTTTTGTAGAAAATTCATTTTTATGCTTCCCTGCGAAAAATAAAACCGGCGACTACCATGGAGAAATGAACTCAGAGATATTTATTCGGTGGCTAACATCACGGCTCCTGCCGTCGCTTGAGGATCCTTCGGTGCTGGTGCTAGACAACGCCCCATACCATAGCCAATTGACAGGAGATAGCCTATGCCCAACAACAGCTACAAAAAAGGAGGATTTGGTTAACTGGCTCAGGTCTCGAAAATACAGTATCCAGCTCACGCAACACGCCCTGAGCTTCTAAAGATATGCAGGGGGCAACCGGCCAAACCAGTTTACATTGTGATAATATAATCCGTGAAATGGGGCCATGAAGTGGTTCGCTTGCCCCCTGCCCATCCTGAGCTCAACGCCATCGAGCAGGTGTGGGGCTGTATGAAACGACAGGTGCGCTCCTCGTTTGCAGCGGTTTACCCGTGCTGATCTCTTTGCCAGCCTTGAAGAGGCCAGGCTTGCTGTAACAGGGGAGACGTGGGCTGGCGCTGTCAGGAGATCAAGATATTTTGAAGAAGATTACTGGTTTTCAGTAATATTCAAGATAGTATAGATCCGGTCATCATCAACATTGATAGTGACGAGGAAAACGATCTTTTTCCTTGAGAGTGATGATGAGTAAAATGTATAAGTGTCCATTTCTTGTTTTTTTTTTCATCCCTCATATATCTATGCTTTCCAGCATTGTGATAACATATTTTGGAAAAGCAAAGCTAATGAATGCTTTAATACGAGTATATCAGCTTGGCATGTAGACAATGTCAATGGATTTCTCAAAGTAAATGTTGATTGGTTCATTAATTGAAGTCTGGTAATAATTCCAGTGACAAAGTCGCAATGATATTTGTCACATACCTTTTAAGTAACAAAAATAGGTACTGGTACTTATTAAACGTAAATAAATATATAAAACTATAGGTTGAAATATAATAATAAATCTTATGTATGTATGAACACACACACACACACACACACACACACACACACACACATATATATATATAATATATAATATATATATATATATATATATATATATATATATATATATATATATATATATGATTTCAAAATTTATCAAATGGCCGATGTCAATGCCCTTATATGAAACATCTTTTAGAAGTCTACCTTCTAAGGAATTCAAGCTACTCTCTCTGGTGAAATTGATATGATTAAAATTATATCAAACAATGCTCTCTTGTCCACTTTTCTTCCTGGCAATTGATGTATCGAGTAACCTGTGTTGTATGGAAGAATGAGTCGTACGGCTTAACCTAAAGAAAACTATATTTCTATTGCTTTACCAACACTCCCTTGAAGTGCGAAGTGTAAGGTTAGCATGGCTTCTTTCGTCTCCTGTCATAAGTCTCATTCTTGATCTTCAATGTAAGTGAGTGGGTAAGATATAAAAGGTTGGTCTTGTGTTTAAGTAAAGTCTAAAGTCACGAATCACTTATCAGGTATGCTGAACTTTTACTGACAAAGAATTTCGTATTGCTTAGGGGTAGGTCATATGTCAATTATCTATGGAGTTAAAACAGGCGTTTAACAATTCGGGGGATGGGAGGTACAGGGGAAGAAACGTTATACCAACGTCACTGAGGGACGTCATCACTTTTGCGAATGTGTGGGTGGCTAAGACTGGCTTTAGCCTGATTTTCTTAAGTAAAACAGTTAATGAAACGTAATTGGCAATGCACAGTATTTCCCAAAATTAAGATATTGTATGAAGCGCTCTTGCTTTGATATCATGGAAATCCATCAATTATTTTAGGACTTATTTAAACAAAAAAAAACACTATTACACGGCCTCTGGAAACGTTAGTAGGTCTGGATGGTTAAGACCATGATCTTTGAGTTCAACCAAAGCACGCAATTGTCGTGTGCATGTGTTTCGATGTTTTGCCAGTTAGGTAGTAACTTTGATACTGCCGTTGGTTCTTCAAGCTAAAACCTCTTGTCCCACAAGGTGTCTGCTTGTCACGATGGACAGTCCCTTCCACTGTTTGGTCGACTGGGATACGTACATGTGTTGTTTTCACTCGACTGAATGGAGAACCTGCCTTCCAAAAGGTGTTGGTAACTCACGGGATGATCTTCCTCGAGTTTTCGTCATTGTTTGAGCATGGTATATCGATAGGTAGCAAGCATAATTTTGCTTGTCATAAGAAAAACAAAACACCAAGGAATCATGATGCGTATTCCATAAAGGTGCAGTACCCAGTTGCCTTCTCTGGAGGCACGAATGAGAGCCAGCAGAAACATAACATGATTAACTACTAACTTTATATTTGCCACAAAATGCAAATTTGGTGATTTTTACAATACGACACCATGCAAAAACTTAAAATCCCTCTAACACAAAAAAGCTACACGTTCGAATGTCAGCAAGCATTTTAGAAAATAGGATACCATACTGGATGTCTGGTTAAACTGGCTTTTAGTACTTCCAGATGGTACCAGTCACCCAGCTGGCCCATGGACTAATACTTCTGTCAAAACTATACCATAAGCGAATTGCCGTCACCATCATACCACATACCAATCAAGAGAATTAGTTCTGTCTCTCAATATGAGATAACGGTGTTGTTTAGAACATTCCTATTTTTCACAAAACCGTGCTTACAATGCCATATTCAGAGCTACTACTTTCAGAGTGCACATGTAAAGGACCAGTTAACAACTGCTTCAAAGCTGATCAGAGAAACAGATGCATGCATAAAAATCTAAATTGTGTGACGAGTTACACAATCAAAATTTTCTATCTTTATCTAAGAACTGCTTAACAACTGCTTCGAGTTACACGCCCTTGATTTTTTTGTCTCATTTTCGTGGAAAATATGTGGACCATATACTTTGACTTGAATCTTCTGTGAGACCACAACAGAATTGTGCGGGATATCAGTTGGAAGCAAAAATGCAATGGTTCTCTCTTGTGTTGGAGTATTTCTGTGTCATTTAAAGTGTAGTCCATGTGAGATCACTGAGATCACTTCAGTATGATTTATCAAGATGAAATTATTGTTGATATTGAAGAATCGTAGTCAATGTAAGAAACTTGTTAACACAAAAAATGACTAACTGATGAGGGACCAGCGCACCAAAAGCAACGAGGATTGCCCTTACCTTTACAGGACCAGCGCACCAAAAACAACAAGGATTGCTCTTCCCTTTACAGAGTCCAAGCAGGCAGGACTGTAAATTCGCTCGGAGTTTCGCGCCAAGATTTCTTTTGCCACCGTGTGGTAACTGTGCGTCCCCTTACAATTAGCATTACTAGTGGGTAGAGATTAGATTTAGTATGAAATTGAAGTGACTTCAGTTAGTTTGAATGTGTGGTTTCGTGATTTTGCCTGTAATTTGAAAACCAAGTTTTAGTCCGTGACCATGGAGTCACGTGTTCGCTGTGGCCGACCAAGTTGGTGGGAAATTATTGTTGAGTGTAGGTAAGGTTATTAGTGTTGGGAGCACATGAGAGTAGGATTTATTTTTGTAATAAAATTGTAAATTCAGCTTGTTCCTCCTTTTTCATCTGTCCTTGTGCAAGGGCTGCGAGCTGTCCTTTCAGGTAGGCCTATACGCCAGCAACATCTGGCGAACCCATAAAGATGATTGGCACTTTTCTGAATATAATAATTAAATTTAAGGTAAATTAAATCCAAGTGATTGGAAGACTGATTTCTATAACTTCCAATACAGCCTGGCAACCAAATGTGGGAGGGTAATAAAGCTCTGTGCCAAGTTTGCTTCATTACCTTGACTGTACGAAACATTCATAAAATTTCTCCTTCATCTAACATACAGGATATCCTATTTGGGTGAAGGGCATTATTATCACCAAAAAGATAAAAATATTAAGGCTCTAGAAACCCATCATCTCCCTTCCAGCTGAGAAAAGAAGATGGCAGCAACACATCTTTAAACTGTAATCTCCAATGGCTGGACTATTAAATGAAATTAAGACAAAAAGCTTTCCTGCCAACTTGAGCAGCCACCACAGAAGCTTTTGTAGAAACAGGAGGGACGCTGTAAGAAAACCATCTTTGAACCTAAACGATGATATTTCCACTATAACAGGATGATGGATGCAACTCTGAACTCTGTACTTAAAAAGTGAGACTCAAATCTTTCCTCTATCTAGGGAAATTGGCGTACCTTATCCAAAAAATGTTACATCAGACAAGATGACAGGATGTCACCTTCTAATTGTTTGGTGCTAGAAAAAAAATGAAATCAATGCTTCAAAAATGTATACCATATGTAAAAACTGAGAGTCATTTTGGTTAACTCTCTTTACAAAGTGTAACTCGAGTACAAGTCCCAGGTAAAGGAATACGACAGCTTCACTTTTCTTGCCCCAAGGTTAATCATCCAATTCAGCGAGATGTTAAAAGGCATAGAGCATTCCCTCAACCTTGCAGAATGAGACTAAGAAGGAAGCTAATGTGTGTAATAGGCTAATGTAGCCAAAAGGGAAAACATAGAAGAAAAATTAATCTTGCAAATCTCTGCATGATGCATAGGGGTCTTCTCAGAGAGAGAATAGAATGTTATCGGGTATATAAACACTACGCCAGGAGGGAAGGCAGTCTGAAGAAAACTGGCACAGGAGAATAAGATAAATCTCTAATTCCCCATCATAAAGAAGAGGATAGGTCTAGCATAATCACTCTGTACTCCAGTTAACAGGAAAACCCTGTTTCAGATCTGTGCCAAGCTAGGAATGCCTGAGACACCTGACCGGAGGCCCTACAAAGCATAATCTAGAAAAACTATTGTCACCTGAGACATTTCATGAAAGGTCCTCTATAGTGCCTCAACCCTAAAATAAAAATAAATTGGTGTGCTCCCCTTCTAAGAAGTTGGACACTCATACACAGACCATAGAAGAGTCCTTGAGAAGACAAAAATTTCTAACCTTACTCCCCAGGTGATTGGTCAGGAAGACTGCTAATCCTTTCCAAGGAGATACAAAATACTGATAAGGGTACACTAACCTGGTCTTGGAAGTACTGGCTAAAAAACTGGGCATCCAGAAAGTAAAGGTAGATCTTGTCCCACTGTTCTCCCAAAAGAGAATGTTGGGGGTGGGAGGTAGTAGTTAAACTGTAACCTATCCCTGGAGGATGAGATAGACCTTGAAGGCAAAATGGACAATAAGGAGAAAGAAAACACCCAAAATTAATCAGGAATACCTCTTCCAGAATGAATCAAGACTGCAGTCAAATTAACACAACTACTACAAGGCTGACCAGTTAATTCTATGACCAAACATCGGCAAAATCCTAAGGTTCTATATGGTAGGGCCACTTTGACCAGAAAGATCTTTCCCACAGTGGTAAGGCACAGGAGTATTAGAGGTAACAATATTGTTTAAACTCTGATACATCCTATCCTTGCACCAACATTGCAGGAGATTCATGCATGGGATTAAGCATATAGTCAAAGGACACAGGAGTTCCGTATGGTAAGAGAACCATTGTGACCGGAAATATCTTCCTCACAGTAGTAGGGGCAGAATCATTAGATAAAAATATTGGTTAAACTCTGATACATGCCACCCATGCACCAACAGTGTTGGAGACTCATGTATAGTGTTAAGGATATTGTCAGAGGACACAGACATATCTCGAAACTGATGTTTTAAAGTGCCAAAACCTTATTAAAAGGAACAGTGACACACAACCATTTATCCCCAACATCCTGACAGCCAAACCAAACAAAAAATTGACCAGTAATGTTCATAGATTCCATCCAGCTACCAAGTACCAAATACAGGACAGATACTGCGCTCACGTAATATGCAAGCCATTCCAATGGTAGTGTCATAACCATGATGGAACTGAATAAAAAAATATTGTATTTGGGGACTAGCTCTGCAAACGATTACTATGCATGAATCAAGATTGTACTTTAGGGTGTCCAGCACTGAACTATAACAGACATGACCAATACTTAACACTAGTGAACATGCAATCTGATATATGAGGTACCAAGAGCTGTCACAGCAACCAAGTACTGAGTAGAAAAATATCAGGCTCAAACATCAGAGGTCCTAACCAGGATTGAAAAAAGTGGGTAAATATTACAGTTAAATAAAGGATATCACAAAATAGAAAAAAAATTGATGATACAGGACTGAGGTACGATATTATGTTTTAAGGTTTGATGAAAGTTCACTATAAAAAATATTGGCCAACTTCAAGTTTTGTTCTGTGTGGCCAAACAGGAACGAGACCTTTCTCAAAGAATGCCATGTGCTGGTTTCTCCAGTTGAAAATCCATTTGTGCGCCATACTCATAATGTATTTGCAGGATTTGCAAAAATTAATTATTTCTTGGATGGTAGTTTCCTTGGAGTTAGATTGGTGAGAATGACTGGAGGAAGGATGTCTGCAGCTTAGCTGCAGAGAGCTGGAAATAGAGAGGAATGGCTGATATTTCTGTGTACTATGTAGGTATAAGAACACTTGTGGGATCCCCCAGAGGAGGCAGGGGAGCGAAAGGGGTGAAATGGGATTCTGCAGGGTTGGAGAAAGTTCTGAGCTTTTTCTGAGCTCCTGGAAACATCTGAGCTTTCCGAGGAGAGCTGCTGCACCCTTCTGCCCCTTCTTTTAAAATCTCGGTCAGGATAGGCCACTACCCCTCTTTCAGGGCCCTGGAGAGTAAACCTAGGCAGCCAATGGAGCAAAGAGGGGGCTTTAGAGAGAATGAAGGCTTCCAGTTCACAGGGGCAAACTTGCATATAGGTAAGAATGAATGAATTTGGTTAAACCATAAATTTCCCATCTTGTAACCACCCAGTAGTAAGGATGGAAATTGTAGCAGAGTGCCTGAAAAGAGATCCTAAACAAAAATTGAGTATTTCCAAAGAACCTGGACTGTAAAGTCACAGGTGGGGAGGAATGTTCTTCATGAGATATTGATGAAAAACGTAATAAAGGTTTGGGGAACAGGCCTGAGTCCTTCGAGGGAGTGATGGCCAATGGTCAATCACAGATACTAGTGACGAGAATCTACTGGCATCTCTCCGTTAAGGAAACTAGGCACTTGATGGAAATCCCATAGAATAGCCAAGAGGTGAAGGCTCTGAAACTCTCTCGATTCCAAATACCAATAAGTCAGCAAATATGGAAGAGGACAAGAAAGCCATAGACGAGAACTTGAGGATAGCAAAAGAATGAGAATGGAAAATCCCCAAATGTTCTGTCTCCCATTTTATTTATTGTTCTATGCCACGACTAACATGGCTTGTACACCAGCAGATCCAGAGGGATTAATTACTGCCCAAAACAATTATCTAAATGCTAAGAACCACTAGAGCTCTTTGACCATACTTAATGAAGCCGAGGAAGTAGAATCTCAGGGCCTCACTAGGGCAGAGCACAGAGATTTCGGCAACTCAAAGGACCTAGGAAAAACTAAAATTGCAATGGCTTTGCAGTGGCACCAACATAGAAAAAGTAGAGGATGATAGATATATATCCAATGATACCCAGCCAAAGCTGCTGCACTAACGCAGAGTCTACACTACCTGTCAAATACTCACTGTACAAGTACTATGGTAGAATGACAATGAAAGTCTGGATTCTGTTAGCGACATAAGTGACCTAAGAAGATAGAAGAAAATTCCCATTGACGACACATTAAGTGTCAACACCCAACCGTGTGCTTATACTGAATAAGTTACTGCAACATTTAATTGATAGTAACATAAAGTTTTTGTCTGGAAAAAGACAAAACTTAATATTTTGTATGAAAAATAAGAAAATCTTACAATTCAGAGGAATTCTGACATATAAACCTTCGTGCTGTGAAATACAAAAGTTGATTTGAAATACAACAGTCGAATGAATTGTTTAAACAATAAGAAACATAATTGTAAAGATCAAATATAACCCTGACGAACACAAACAAAGGCTACAGACTTACTAAAAGTATAGGCAAAAGCACATATAAACACACAACTCCTATTCCTCTTTATCCCAGACATAAAGAACAATCGCAAAACACGGGGCCAAAAGGAGATGATGACAAAACTTCACAACCAAAGTTGAATTCCATGACCAAACCCTAACACAGATATCTAGACACTACTGCAACCTGAGGAAAAGTGAACACCAGAAAGAGGTAAACATACAAAATATACCGCAAAAAATTCTTTCTCAGTGATTATAAAGTACTGTCTATGTCATCAGTATAAAATGGAAAATCTTTAACCCCTTAAAACGCCAAAACCAAATGGGACCGTTATTAAAACTTCGAGTCAAAAAATGTCTCCCGTATGCCGAATGGACGTATCATACGTCGACTCAAAAAGTTTTTTAAAAAATTCGTGGAAAAATACTTATAGGCCTACCAGCCGAAAACTTTTGAATCACGTGCCTTGGGGGATGCTGGGAGTTCACGGATCAAGGTGTTGTTTTGTTTACAATCGTTACGCAGGGCGCGCAAGCGCGAATTTCTTTCTTATCGCACTAAAAAGTATCAGTGACACATCTCAAAATTATTTCGTCACTTTGACATAATTTTTGCACCGTTTAAATTATTCGTTACATGAAGTATTATATATGGGAAATGTGCCCAATTTCATTTTTAAAATACATCAAAA
Source organism: Macrobrachium nipponense (assembly GCF_015104395.2). Lineage (NCBI taxonomy): Eukaryota > Metazoa > Arthropoda > Malacostraca > Decapoda > Palaemonidae > Macrobrachium > Macrobrachium nipponense. The sequence continues at coordinate 4,432,617 of NC_087200.1, read as the reverse complement.
AAATACTCATGATTGTAGCTCATATCAGTTTTGTAAATATTTCCATATAAATAACGATAAGTGCCAAAATTTCAACCTTTGGTCAACTTTGACTCTACCGAAATGGTCGAAAAACGCATTGTAAGCTACAACGCTTATATTTTAGTAATATTCAACTATTTACCTTAATTTTGCAACAAATTGGAAGTCTCTAGCACAATATTTCGATTTAAGGTGAATTTATGAATAAACTTTTTCCTTACGTCCGTGCGGTAACTCTTCCGAAAAAATCATACATGCGATTGTGGTAATGTTTGCACCATTTTAAAATTAGCCGTTATATAAAGTTTTATATATGGAAATGTGCGCAATTTCATGCACATTACAAAACTAAAAACAACCCATGGTTGTAGCTTTTATCAGTTTTGAAATTATTTTCATATAAAAAATGATAAGTGACAAATTTTCAACCTTCGGTCAATTTTGACTCTACCGAAATGGTCGAAAAACGCAATTGTAAGCTAAAACTCATATATTTTAGTAATATTCAATCATTTACTTTTCAATTGTTTTGTAACAAATTGGAAGTCTCTAGCACAATATTTCGATTTTATGGTGAATTTATGAAAAAATAACATTTTCCTTACGTCCGCGCGGTAACTCTTCCGAAAAAATCATACGTGCGATTGTGGTAATGTTTGCACCATTTTAAATTAGCCGTTACATAAAGTTTTATATATGAAAATGTGCGCAATTTCATGTAGAATACAACGAAAATAATTGAAGGTTGTAGCTTTTTCTCATTTTTGAAATTATTTGCATATAAATCACGATAAATAGAAAAAAACCCACATTCGGTCAACTTTGATCTACCGAAATGGTCGAAAAACGCAATTGTAAGCTAAAACTCTTATATTTAGTATATTCAATCATTTACCTTCATTTTGCAACAAATTGGAAGTCTCTAGCACAATATTTCGATTTATTGGGAATTTATGAAAAAAACTTTCCTTCCCTTCGCGCGCGGATTCTCCGCCATAAATCTCCGAAATGCGTACTTCGCATTCTCGGAAAATTTGCTCCGTTCATATTAAGCATTTCATAGAGTTTTATATATGAAAATGTGCGCAATTTCATGTAGAATAAAAGGAAAAATATTTGAAGGTTGTAGATTTTCCAATTTTCGAAATAATTGCATATAAAAAATGATAAAAAAAATTTCGACATTTGGTCAACTTTAACCCGTCCGAAATGGTCGAAAAACGGCAATTGTAAGCTAAAAACTCTTACAGTATCGTAATATTCCATCATTTATCTTCATCTTGAAACAAATTCGAAGTCTCTATAACAATATTTAGATTTATGGTGAATTTAAAAATAAAATATTTGTTTACGTCCGCGCGTTACGAATTCATGCATCATTTTGTGATAGTATTTTCTCTGTGTTTGCTTTTATCGTTTTACAATGTATTATATACCAAAATGATTGCAATTTAGTGTAAAGACAAATGAAAAAATGTAACTTGTTACCTTCAACCGTTTTGCGCACAGCGCGATTTGTATACAATTATATATGAAATTTCGTTTTTGTGCTATCATATATCGCATTATTTATATATGATAATGATAATTGTTTTCATTTCTGATGGTTGCATACTAAACTTCAGGCATTGAAAAAAAGGAGCCAAAAATAAACTCTTAATCTTCAAAACTAAGCGCACTGTGATTTTTGAAAAAAATATTTTTTCCGCTTCCACGCTCACTCCAAATCGGCTCCGGCATTCGGGAGAGGTTTTGATTTTATCGCTTCGGCGTTTAAGGGTTAATATCCACATGCAAATCGCTCCAAAAAGATGATCATTACAAGAGCTTGGTAAGGAATTCCTCTACTTAATATAATCACCACAACCAATCAAATTTGACTGTACATGAATTGCTAAAGTTGGTGGGATTGATCACACTTTCAAAGAAGAGTTGCAAGCATTTGTTCAACAACACAAAGTTGAATGGAGGTCACAAAAGGTGAAGCAATTCATGTACTACAAAGGAGAGCGGCAATAGCAGGACACCACGACTGGTCAGACTCAAAAGCAATAAAATACCTTCTATGTGAGAAGAAACTCTAAAGTCTACATAAAACATGCAAGCAACAAAGAAATGGAATTAAAGATACCATAGTATTGCAAATACTCTTAGCACAGGAAATAATGTGCACAAAGACTAATGTTTCACCCTCAGTGCCTAGCAAAGGAAATGAACAATCAAAGAAATTTTTTCGAGGAAGGAAAACTCTGTCCTATCATCCAATCAAGAAAAACAGGTCCTCCTTCAAACATGACCACAGTATTAGTAGTTTCAAAGAAAAGGTCCTGCAACACTACTATCGGCTGTTATTTTGGCCTCTTCTACAGTCAGATGAGAACCAGTCAGCCCCTGCCTCCTACAGTAACAAAAGCAAGCTTCATACATACAAACAAAATTACAACAGGCGGATATTCTTCGGGCACAGTGAATGCTAGAGAAGAAAACACATGGAGAAGCTACTGTTCTAGCTGACTCAGTATTGATCACTGTTCTGCTTCCAAGCTCCTCAAAACATTCTATCTTTGAAAGAGAAGACCTCCTGTCAAGTAGTGTTTGATGTATACAAACAGCAGTCTGAATTACTAAGTCAATTGAAATAAGAAAACACAGACAACAAGCACACAAGCACAGTGGTTGAGCCATTAGAGACACTAAATTTGTACATGTTAGGGATGCAAAAATGGAATGTAGCAAATCCGTAACCATCAATGACAACGGACGGCATGGTACTGCCATCACTACAAGATCGCCTTTGTCCACTGACCCAGTCATCGCTGCATTTCTGTTAATAATGCTGTTTCTGCAACAGGCACAAGAAGGCTAAAGGGACTCTATATTTTCAAGCTTTCAACGGCAATAACAAACTGCATGACATGACACAAAACATTAGTGGTGACATTTAAAAAACACTGATCAGACTCAGACATGTCCATAAACAGTTGTTGATTTAAACCTGTACTTTTGCCACAGGCAAAAGTTGTACCTGGGAAGCCCTGAAGGAACATACAAAGCAGCTGCCTACCAGGCTGGTACCATCCGGAGTTAGGTAACAACCTCCAATTCTAAACTGGCAGTCCTGCCATCGATAGAAAGATGCATTGTGAATATCTTGGGTGACTCTTCGTAAATCGCTTACCTTGTCACCTGCATCACATTTTCCTTGCAGGGACCGAGTTTGATTTGCGTTCCCATGATTATCATGGTCTCTTCGTCAAAACTATAAATCATTAAAGAACTAAACTTGATTTGAGTAGCCATGCTCATCTTGGTCTATTCGTCAAAGCTATAAGCTAACAAACAGTGTTAAAAAATATCATCTATAAAACTAAGAACATGAGTACATGAATATACTCTATTTGATATGAGTTTACAATTTTCATAAGAACAACAAATTCATAAAACGTCCAAGTAGTAGCAGCTAATATGTGAAACGTTGTGTACACAATAATTCACGATGATTCACACTGAGAGCGTAAGAAACTTCGTCAAAAGCGACGTGTGTGCACTGGCCATAAAGTCAATATCATTATTTCAGAAGAAAGAAAAGTGATTCTCTTGTCGAAATTTTTCCTACGTTGGATTTTCTTCAGTCCCTGTTTTTACGAATAGTTCAGCATTTTTATTATTCGTCCAGAATTACCTAAAATTAGACAAAATAATTTTCAGAGAGAGAGAGAGAGAGAGAGAGAGAGAGAGAGAGAGAGAGAGAGAGAGGGTGTGAGCGACAGGAAAAGAGATAAAACTTTTCGAGTTGCACTGAGCAATACAAGTCATCAACAGCGCAACGGTGGAAAAGAGCATTTCCTGTGAGAAATGACCGTCAGTAAAAGTTTGAGATGGGGTACGTCGAAGAAATAGACAGAACTTGAAGTATCTTTAAAAAAGAGAGCGCGAGAAAAAAAATAAACTAACGCACCATGGGTGGTGTTGCATGAACATCAACCCACTTATTTTTAAACAAATGGTTTTTATTTCCTAAAGCTTGGGACAGAATTTAGTTACAAACTAAGAATCATAGTAAACTTTAAAAATATTTTTTAACATATAAAACGAATGGGGAAAAAATAACAAATTGGCAGTAAAATCCATAAATATATTAATGAAATACGGCATCAAATACCCATAGAATTCATTCCCAAGCCAATGTTGCCAAACTCGTAGCCATAATCTGTGGGCCTATTAAGTAGCACGATTACTTTAAAGTTTTACTCGTTTTACTGTACACTTCGTTCAGATTCTGTGTTAAACGGTGATATTTTGATAAAAATTATGCACAGTTTTATAGGAAATATACGATAGACTTCATTATTTGTTTTCCAATCAGTAACGATTGTAATTCTTATTTCTCTCTTCACTGGTTCGTCGTATTCCATCAGTGAATAACGGATGTTAAGCATAAAATAGTAAATATTAACCTGCAAAGGTATATTCAGTTAGAGTATAAAGGCAACACCCACTAGATACAGCAATCAATTAATCAATCGGTAAATCAGACAATCCTTCTCAATAGCTGAAAGAAAGCAAAGTCAAAAACCCATCCAAACTAAACTGTTTCCCGCAGGAGGCAAATAGTATGGCTCTTCCTCTTCCTACAATAAAAAAATTGAAGATACTGTAGAAGGTAATAAAGAGCAAATAAGGGAAAAATTAATGCAAATAACTTCACGTTTAAATACTGTCCTCTTAATTCTATCTCAACCTCTACGTCAAAACATACACATAGACTAGAAAGAAGGCAGGCGAGCCTTAAATATTTCTTTGAAATCGACGCGTTCGTTCGAGCTACAAAATTATCTTTATGTACTGATTTGGGCAGGGGAAGGTGCAATGAGCGATGAGCATAGGAAAGAGCCATATATGAATAAATAAATATATATATATATATATATATATATATATATATATATATATATATATATATATATATATATATATATATATATATATTAGGCAAAATATTTTCTAGCAAACATGCATTGTTAAGTGTATGTGTTGGCAATTCATTTTTTTAGGATTCTCCAGCTTTCTACAAGTTCTGCTGAACTCAACAAAGATCACGATTTATCTCCAGTGAATAAGAGTGGTTCTCTTCTGAAATATTAATTTTCTTACATTATGTTAACTAATTTCGATAATTCTTCACCAACGTTTGTACCCAAAAGAAAGTCAACAAGTACGGAATCAATGTAACGTCTAATTTTCCGTCCATATAGCTGCTCAACTGTAATAGTTTAACAACTAGATATAAAATTTATACTATGCTGTTCTTAATAAATTTCAGTTGACAATAATATACATCTATCTTTCTTTTTTTATCTTATGGATAAGACCAATTATATATATCATAACCTACATAGAGGGTTAAGGGCATATTCCATATTCCATCATTAAAACTATTATCCCTGTAGAACACTCGTTTAATATTGTTTACACACTTTTCATATTAACAAATGACTCTAACTGTTTTTCCCATGCAACAGCTGTCCATAGAAGGAAAAACCTTTCCAAGATTATACCAAGATACTTTCAGTTTTTCATATACAAAAAGTGTAAACACATTAAATTTTCTGTTACAATCTGACAAAGTATCTTGAAACCTCTACGTTCGTGTCTTCCGTAACGTACTTTCCACTCGCTATGATCGTCGAAATGAGTGGCCTAAGTGAACTTTCAGGTGATAAACTGTGGCTTTGTGTCACTCTCACATCATCAATGTTTTTTCAGGCCTACTCCGTTATTACGTTGACCTTATTGAAGTTCAGCTACATCACCTTTGCTTTTGGATCTTTTGACGTTACCGCCGTTAATGTGTAAGGTATAGATGGCAAGGTTGATAATAGGTAAGGGGAAGAAGTGGGGTAGAGAACAGGGAAAGGCCCACAGTTGTCCAGAAGAGATTACGAGGTAAACTAATAGGCTGCGGTTACATGTTTTGCGCCAGTGAAAGGATCTAATAGTTCAATGACTGAAAAAACTGGTATCTGCAATCAAGTGGTTTCTACAGAATTACTGTTATTTCGAAAAGTATAGTGCTGATAAGATTTATAAGAGGAACTTGACAGTAAAATAACGTGTAGTAATAAAATGATGAGGACGATGAATGGAAACCAGGAAGTTGGAGCAATGAACGGTAGAGGTGAATGAGGTAGGCTGCTAATGAAGCCTACATGTATGTGAATGTAGCTACTAATGCCGGAGAAGTTTACTGCCTGGGGCTCATTTACAAATGAGCACTTAAAGTATCATTATGAAAGTATCCACTGTTTTATTATACATACTTTACGGGAAACACCTTCGTAGTGTATATATATATATTTATTATATATATAGATATCAATATATTATATTATAGATATATATATATATATCATCTATTATATATATATATATATATATATATATATATATCTACATAATATATAGTTATATATTTATAATATAGTATTATTATATATATATATATATCTATATATCATATATATATATATATATATATTATATATTATTATATTATATATATAATATAAATATATTTATACAATGAAGGCATGGGGAAAGCCACTAACAGGTCAAGGAACTCATATTTATTAAGTTGCAACGTTTCCGAAGCCAACCAGCAGGCCTCATTTTCAAGCTAAAAAGTAACAGTATCTAATTAGTACAATAAAATTAAGCTACAATATTAAAATACACAATGCAAGATACATAAACAATCACAGTTAAAAAATACAAATAAGGACTAACAAAAAACGTTTACGTTATTTGTTAGTCCTGTGTCTTCACACAACGGTTGGTCCTTATTTGTAATTTTTTAACTGTGATTTTTCTTATCGTATCTTGCACTGTGTATTTTAATATTGTAGCTTAATTTTATTGTGCTAATTAGATATTGTTACATTTAGCTGAAAATGAGGTCTGCTGGTTGGCTTCGAAAACGTTGCAACTTAACAAATATGAGTTTCCTTGACCTGTTAGTGTGCTTCCCCTGCCTTCATTGTATAGTTGGGATTAGAGAAACGTTCGCCTGTTAATATATATATATATATATATATATATATATATATATATATATACTTAAAGCACACATTCATACATATTGTATCTATATAGTTTTAGAGAATGGGCTTACTGTATTCCATTATGTTTCTCATAGTTTTCTCTCCTCTCTCTCTCTCTCTCTCTCTCTCTCTCTCTAGAGAGAGAGAGAGAGAGAGAGAGAGAGAGAGAGAGAGAGAGAGAGAGATTTGATAGCAGTCGTTTCTTTCCACAGGTGCCTGAGCACCAAAAAGAGACAACGGAGAAAAATGATAAGACCTACGATTTCTTGGCAACTCTCCAGAACAGAATTTCGTCCCCAGAAGTTTACTCACGATAGCCACAAAGTAATTAAGATAAGCAGAAGTTACGATCGCGCCTGCAGTCACGCAAAAGTCTGAGGAGTAATAGTCGTTCAGACCATGTCCAAGCCATTCTTCATTTAGTCCTGTAATTGAGGTGAAGATCGGAGAAAAGAAAATTTAGATACACTTTTTTGGTGTAAACTTTTGTGAGGACGCATAGCGCCTGCGATATAACAATGAATCAATAACGTTTATAATGAAAATTAAGTCAAAGACGAATATTACTTCCTTACTATCCTAGTAACAAGGTAAATATAGGCTATTTAAGAAGCCATCGAAAAAAAAGAGTGAACACACCAAATTCTATGTCCGCCTACACACAGACCTTTAAATAATACCGATATCCACAAGCTAATAACGATATTTTAATCATATACATATGAATACTACCATTATTAAAGAGAAAGTAGAGAGCCTACCGTAACGAATGCAATGTCTTGTGGATAAGCTGACTCTTAGCCTGGACCGAGTAAGCTGTAATTCCTTCCATTAGTAAAACACTCTATCAGCAATTTTCTCTGAACTTAAAAAAAAAACGGAATTCCTTAATAGGCCCCTCGTAAGTAGTTAATCCAAACTGACTGTCCCTATTTCAGAATTAATTACCCAACACTGCATTGTCTCTAGAAGGGCCTCTCTTACTGACATTACAACAAAATAATTTCATCTTCAAAGTAGACAGGCCCTCCTTTAATGTAACAGCCGTTAGATAAAAATTGTAGGTTCTGGGTGATAGTTTCTTAACCTTTCCAAGTATAGGGGCTGTAGACTGATAAGGTGTTCAGCGGCACCTGACGCTTTTCTTTTATTTTAAAACTTTCTCTCTCTCTCTCTCTCTCTCTCTCTCTCTCTCTCTCTCTCTCTCTCTCTCAAAACACACATATAATATATATATATATATATATATATATATATATATATATATATATCTAATATATATATATATATATATATATATATAGATATATATATATATATATATATATATATATATATATACTATATATATATATAATATATATAATATATATATACAGGCTATTACCTGGCAGCGGGTAACTGTAGGCCGGCATTGTTTGAACCGTAACATCATCATTATTGTTCATCGTAAAAGAAAATAAGAGCATATTTTGGAAACCTCGTAGAAGGTTCTGTCAGAACAATGTTTTATTCTTTCTCTACAACTAATATTAATGAAGTTAGCATGTTCGTCCACACCTTTCCCATGTGGTCAGCACATGGTGTGGTATCCAATATGGTGGCTGACTGACCTCTTGGCCCCAAAGTAACCTACGTATACGAGTCACAGGCAGTCGAACAGGACAAGACAGGATTAAGAGTTAATCCTTTAATGGAAGTGGACTGTGGATTGGAGGGTGAGTGTGCCTGTATTTAATTATGAATAAAATTAAGTGTTTGAATTGGAGATGGCATAAAACTTCTTACATATCATACATACATACACACACTCGTATATATATATATATATTATATATATATATATATATAATATATATATATTTATATATATATATATATATTAAAATGTTTCGTGTTCGTAAATATATAACATGCGTTATTGATGTTATGATGACATCATGTCCGCTTGAGAGCACAGAAGGAGATGGAAGTCCAAATTTTAGAAATGGTTAAGGAGAACAAGAGGAGAGGTAAACGAAAGTTGTTAGGGAAAATGACGATTAGTAAAACAGCCAGTCGCATGACATGACTGTTGAGGCACAAAAGACAATGTGTAAAGGAGGAATAGATACACTGTGGGACTAAATGAAGAAAATTATTGAAGAGGAAATTATATCTGGAAAATTTGTTGAGAACTTACTAATATTGATTTTTTAAAGGGATGGGAGCATGGAAAATTATGAGAAACTACTAAGGAATTAAATTACTGGCACATTCCATAAAAATATTCCAAAAGAATTATAGAGCACAGACTTTAAACATTATTTCAAGTCAGAAGACTGCAACCAGGTTTTATGAAAGGGACTATAGTTCATATATATTCTCCTTCAGGTAAATGTGCATGATGTCGTAAAGTCTTGAATAATACCAGAGAGAGAGAGAGAGAGAGAGAGAGAGAGAGAGAGAGAGAGAGATATTATTGGTATGGGAGAGGGAGAAATGAGAGAAAAAAAAAGTGTGTATTGTGAATTTACGTCTCGATGGATATGAGCCAATGGATTGCTGACTTCTTGAGTCATGTATTTACAGTGATATTTATATGAACAAGTCAGCTCAAGCTTTTTACCCATGCATAGGATGCCATAGTGCCAGTTTGCATGGGTGAGGGCGTCGGAGGGACGGAAAGTACCAATGCTGCTATAATAATAGGCGGGTGTTGATGGTCAACAGCCGCCACTGTTCAACCCAGTGTTTTTGGAATGGTTTTGGCGAACACTAGGGTTGAATGTTACGGGGCCTTCCATTATAGATAAGAGTTCAGTTCATTATTGGTGATGACTGTCTGGAAGGTGGTGGTAGACTGCTCAGAAGCCTTTGAGCCTCTTGTGACTGGTTTGTGCAAGCAATATTGTTTTGTGAGAAAGAATATGTTGGAAATGAAGTCACATCAGTGAGTGACTGATTTTCGTTGAGAGAGAGAGAGATATAGAAGGAGATATTGCTTGTGCAGGCTGGTAATAATGCTCTTCCATTGTTTTGGGCTTGGAGAGAGATGGCCGACAGACAATTTGCCGTTGATGCAGTACCACAATAGTAGAGTACACATGACAACTGGAACACGGCAGTTGTGGGGTAACATGTGAAAAAATCAGCAAGGTTGCGGAGTCAGTGCCAGATATACATGACATGTATTTTTGGCAGGCGTATTGCGGTTACCGCCAGCGCTGATGGCTACCTCATGCAACCAAAACTTTGATTTTGATGTTGAATTTATTCCAATGGAAACCGAGTGAGAGAGAGAGAGAACTAGAGAGAAATGAAGAGAGAGAAAATATATATATATAGAGAGAAAATATATATATAGAGAGATGTTTTTTGGACAGGATGATGAGAAAGCAAATGTTGCTTGGTGGATTATCATAAAGTTAAGTATATCTTAGTACCAGACCACTGAGCTGATTAACAGCTCTCCTAGGGCTGGCCCGAAGGATTAGATATTTTTTACGTAGCTAGGAACCAATTGGTTACCTAGCAACGGGACCTACAGCTTATGTGGATCGAACCACATATATCGAGAAATGAATTTCTATCACCAGAAATAAATTCCTCTGGTTCGACGTTGGCCAAGCCGAGAATCGAACTCGGACCACCGGATTAGTAGCCGAGCGCGAAATCCCACTCGGCCAACGAGGGACTAAAAGTGCCATTCATCTCTACTTAATCTTTTCCTTCTAGACTTTTCATAATTTCTAAATCCATCCTAACTTTCCTCCTCCCAGTTGTTGTGGCAAAGGTGGCGAGGTTCTTAATTGGCTTACAAGGTGTGCCACTCCATCTTCAGAACTAGTTGCTTCTAGCGCTTTAGTCAATTAGATAATGTCAGGTTTACTTATATTTTCAATGTAATTTTGTAAAATAATGTAAATACTGTTGAAGTTGATTGTATTATAATTGTTTATTGTTCTGTTGATTTTCTTGTGTGCTGCTGTTATGAATCTTAGTTGTGTACTAATTTTATGTTAATTTTAATCTCTTCAGGAGACATTGAACAGCATCCTGTGGAAGAAAAATAGAGAGTATTTTTTCTCAAATATTCGAACCCACGAGAGAACGAAATTATTATCAACTAAAAAATTCCCTTCCCCTTCGGTTTTCATATATGAAAATAGATTAATTCCGAGGTAGAGTGAATTCGATATTAAAGGATATTTGTAGCTTGAATAATATATATATATATATATATATATATATATATATATATATATATATATAATATATATATATATATATATATATATGCATAAGCTACAAAAGTCCATTAATATCCAGTTCACACTACCTCAGAATTAATATATTTTTCATGTATGTTAACCAAAGGGCAAATTTTTTTTAGTTGATTTCGCCCTCCCATGGATCGAACCAGTGGTGAGAGGACTTCAGTGACGTTACCGAATCGGCCAACAAGTGATGTGATAAAAAGTCTTATATATATATATATATTATATATATATATATATATATATATATATATATATATATATATATATGTGTGTGTGTGTGTGTGTGTGTTGTGTTAGAGGCAGATAGCGAAATGTACTTGTAACAAAAACCTCAATGCATCTTACAAGGCATTATTCAGCTAAGATCCCCACCATAGAGAGTTACAGAAGTCAACAGAGTATGATACACTGGGAATTTCAAAAGTAAACAAATACAACAAAAACACAGAAAGATAACAACCATTCGCTAACGACAAACACACTGCAAATAAAAAACATTCACACAGGGTCATTATGACAAATGCCAATTTACCACATTTCCCACCCCGGCTTTAATAACATTGTATACCCTATGAAATACAAATATTTCTATATAATATCATATTATATTTCATAAAACATTATCTTACAAAAACAACAATTCAGTAGATATATTACATGGAAAATTAATTATAGGTCAGACGATCTGCAGGACGAAGTAGGCGTTGTGAAACGTCTAGGGGCAATTAACAAGTTATCATCATCATTAGAAGTTGTAATATTACCATTGAGTAGACTGTTCAAGATATGCGTTTTAGAAGCATCATCTGATTGAAAAGTATCAACCTCATCC
>NC_087200.1:4408816-4419902 GCF_015104395.2 Macrobrachium nipponense | reverse complement strand
AAAATCATATCAGATGGAATTGATAACACCCTATGGCCTATGGGTTTCAATGGATGTATGGGCCCGGTAACACAGGTAATGATCAGCAATGGATTGGATCTTGATGTACATGAACAGATGGACGGTTTTCTGGGTACGTGGCATGTAGAAGCCACAAAGAAAGGGAAAAGTTCTGGAGCACACGAGGCAAGAATCCAGAATCCAGAGTGGTTCAACGGCAAGCCTCTAACGAGAGCGATTTGGATTTGATCGCAATGCACATGGATAATGATTAAGGAAGGTGTACGTAGGGCACCAAGTAACTCGATCACTTAAGGAACAACTTACGATAATAAGTCATTCAGTAGACCTCTCCATCTCTTCCTCCATCGGTCCTGGGTGATTTCGAAGGCTTTCACGATAGCTTCCCCTACTGCAACAAGGTGACCTTGGGCAGTCTCCATGAGTGCATTGAAGGCTGTGAGACCCTTTCCTCTAAGTGCCCACCCAGAATCAAGAGCTACTTCAGGAGTTGGTTGGTATGCCATTAGGACTCTGGTTCCTCCTTGTTGCATTTCTTTCTATGAGACCCTGTGCTGTTGAGCACAAAGTGCAGAGGACTCAGGGTGGTGTGTACGCCATTGCCTATCAGAGCAAGTTGGTGTGCCCTGTCGGTGGTTTCTCTTATCTTCTAGGGATTCTTACGCATTCTCCCTTTCTGTTCACTCACCTTCCCTTTTGCGTTGTTCTGCCTCTTCTCTTTTCTCTTTCTTGCGTCATTCGATTCCTCTCTTTTTTCTTGGGCGAGTTGCTCTGCTTCCCTCTCTGCCTTGGCCTCAGCTTCTCTTGTTTGAACCCAGTCCTGCATGGATTGCCCTTGGTACGTCATGCTCTGGCCAAGGCCCAAGAAGTACTTGTAATCTTCCTTCTGATGGCTTCTAGTACACATGATGGGGTGCAAAGTTCTGGAGGCACTGCAGATGGCACTGAGTGTGCTGGAAGAAATGATCTTCGGGGGTGAAGAAGGAAGGGTGCTCCTTAGGTGCGGTTTTGATATGAGTTCTGTGACTCAAAGTTGTGCAAAGTGCTTATAAATTTGTGACAAACTGATGAAGCATGGGATGTCTGTCGGATTGTAGGCTTCAAGTAAAAGTCACACAAGCACTTGGTATGAAGACCCAGAAGTCTTGGAATTGTCAGGCACTGAGCCTTGGAATTTGCAGGCACTAAGCCTTGGAATTACAGGCAAGAGGCCTTGAAATTGGCAGGCACAAAGCATTTACTTGGCAGGCACATGGCCCTGGAATTGCAAGCACAAAGCCTTGTGGTTTATAGGCACAAGGCCTTGGGATTTGTGAGCATGAGGCCATGAAATTTGCAGGCACTAAGCCTTGATATGGGCAGGCATGAGCCTTTGGAATTGACTGTCACTAGGATGTGGGATTAAGAGTTACAAGAACTTGGAATTGAATACCCACGAGAACATGGAATTCATTGTCACTGGGATGTGGAAGTAATAATCACAATGACTTGGAATTTAATGCCCAAGAGAACATTGAATTAATCGTTGCTGGGATGTGGAATCAGTAGTCACCAGGACTCGAAACTTAATACTCACGAGAATGTGGACTTGATCGTTGTTGGGAAGTGGAATCAATAGTCACAAGGATTTGGAATTTGATAAGCACAACTCGCAATGCTAGCTTAACAGGAATTAGGGCTTAGATAGTCACCTACTACTGCAATAGTTTATGAGCTAGCTTTGTAAATAGGTAATGCTAATGGAAAGCATGGAAGTGCTCCTCTTCAAGTACTCAGTAATAATTGGTAATTATTCTTTTCGCAAAAAACAAGGAAATACTGGTTTGTGCATAATGCACACATGTGAGGCCCTGGCTACTTTGTATTTCTCCCATGTTGGGGAATGGGGTACCTAACTTCTTATAAAAAACATAAATGCAACTCTATCCTGAGTTTCCCAGAACAGATATTTATGTTCTGGCAACTGCGAGTCAGCTGTGTTTGCAAAACAAACCCTGGGTGGAGAACGAGTACTTGATGTTTACAACTGACTGTGCGGGGGTCCCCAACTTTGAATGAATGAATGGCTCTACCTTGTCTGGTTAGACCAGGGGTTCTCAGAGTGGTCGATATCGACCCCCAAGGGTCAATAGGACCAGGGGGTCAATGAATAGTCAGGGGGTCAAAAGGGGGTCGATGAATAACTAACAAGTCGGCAAATTAAATTGCATACACTTGTATATGTAAAGTTCTAAACATATTTTCTTACTAGGTGTTACATTTTTATAATACTGTATGTCAAGTACTAAACTAATAATTCTCAAATTGGTTTTGACATTAGTATTTTTTCCTTTTATTATTTTCTTGAATTATTAAATGCTAGTCTAGGTGGTCGATGCAAATATTAAAACTTCATTAGGGGGTCGAGGAGTTAAGGAGTTTGAGAACTCCTGGGCTAGACATGTGACAGCCCTATGGCTGGATGCAAAACTGTGTGGTCTTCACATGTACCTAGCTAAGTTTTGGCTACTTAGGTGTGCGCAAATTCCGGGTGAAGGAAATATGGCACTATTTCCTTAAGATATCACTTCCTAGCTCACCTAATATGAAAGGCATGTGAGCTATCATGTAGTAGCTATCAAAGGCTAAGGTGTTTGGTTAATTACTCTTTCTTCTTTTGTAGGTAATAGTGCAATATGACTGCGTCAGAAAAACAGCTCCTGTAGGATTTCACTGTCAAAATTGATTTTATTGCATATTCTGGTTCACTGTGGGAAAGTGGAGGGGCCAAATTTTTCGAACTCCAGCTCCTCCCCACTGGGGGCCTCTTTGTCCGAAAGGTCCTGGTACTCACAATATTTTCAAATCGGAGAATAATTAAATGATTTTGATGATGTTTGAATGTCTTTAGGGTTTTTTGAAGATGTTGAATCCATTTGTGAAACAATTGAATAGACTGGAAGTAAATATAATTCATTTTCAGCATACGAGTGACCCGGACACAGTTTGGAAACGTTACTGAACACAGTATGATCGATGAAGTTTGTCACAATCTTACAAGCCTGGTTATGTAACACCTCTTTTTAGGGTTTTCAAGTATGACAAAGTGAATGAAGCAGTTGTTTTTCTTAACAAACCTTTAGTTTTGGGGAAAATAAGTAATCCATTCATGTAAACAAAAGTATTTATTGTTTGCTAAAAACAAATTACCAGGATTACATTTGTAAATTGTAATGTGACAATTCACGCAACCTATTCAACCACATTATGTCAAATACTGAGCTAGAAGTGACCTGTTCAATAAACAATTAACCCTCATATTATGAAATGTAAATGCTTTCCGTACATGAAAATAAACACAACTCCAGGCTAGAATAATAAAGCAACATGTAACAAGCACAACTGAAAAGAACAAATGATTGCAATACTGATAGTATCGACCAGAAAAGAAGACAAACTAAATCATAGAAACACAGGACCTACTGTTGAAAGCGTTTTTAAATGTAAATGCTTTCCGTACATGTAAATAAACACATAACACCAGACTGGAATAATAAAGCTTTGTGTCACAAGTACAAATGACCAGAACAAAGGATTGCAATAGTTCATAATGCAAAATACTACATATTGCACCACTATGGCTGATAGTATCGACTGGAAAAGAAGACAAACTGAATCAATGAAAAACTGGACCTATTGTTAAGCATTAGAATCATAGCTAATGCTGTATGTCAACATGCTACCATTCACTACTTATCACTCATCATCATCATTCTCATCGTCAACATTATGTCCATCATTCTTGATGGTGCTTGAACAATCAACACCATAACATTTACAAAGTGGGGTGCACAGAAGGCTGCATTTGGAACAGCTGCAACTTCTTTTGCATCCAGATATACAGGCACACTTGGTCAGTTCAAGTACAGCTTGTGGTGCAGGTAGGGTAAGGCACCTCATTTGTGCGTACTCTCCCTCTTCAAAGCTCCAGCCATTTTGATAGATTGGAGGAAGGACGGGGTAGCTGGTACAATAAGATTTATCACACATGGCTGTGTAATTTGCCTGTGTTGTGTGTGGCATCAAGACTGTGTGGGTCGATGGTAGCATCTCACCCTCTAGATTTCTTGAACAAAACATCTTCCATCGCAGTGTGGGGAACATCTTTGGACCTGTTAGGGAGTAGACATGACAAACAAAGTGCTCCAATGGTTGGAGTTGCTTTGGAAGCTCAGTACCAGCCAGCTCCATTAGCAGGCATCTGTCACCAAGCTCTCTAAAACAGTTGATCACTCCATTGTCATCAGAAATTTGCAGATAAGCATGAACCCACTTCTGTAATGACGAGAAATTTCCCGCCCTAGTTAGTGCCAGAAAAATTGTGAAGACCAATGAGTCCTTGACATTTGTGATGGCCAATCACTTTTGCTCACTCCACCACGTCAATCTCTCTGTTTTTTACCCCTTTACCAGTTAAGAATTTGAGACCTGTTTGCGGGTGAGTGCCAAGACCAGCACAAAACACCAAATAAAGAAGATTTGTAAGAATATGTGTGTCTCAGGACCACACACATATCTCTTGCCATTTACTTTCATCTTTTGAAGCCATAACCTGGTGAGGTATCAAGGTGTTGGCCTCCTCGTGAGTGTGCCTCTCTTCGAAGTCATGGCTCTTGATTTTGTTTCCGTACACTACGACCAGATACAAGGAACGCGACAATTTTTTTAGCAAAGCCTTGGCAAGCATTTCTGTTAAGCTTCGCTTTGATCTTATGGAGGATAAGATATCCTTCAAAGGCATGGTGAGTTTCATCTCCGAGTGTATCACACACTATGTTGATGACACTGCTCTTTTCTGACGTGTTTTGTTCTTGAGTGACTGATCCAGATAGTTGTCAAATACAATGTGAGCCTTGCTGTACCTGGATGCCAAAGATGCAATTTGCTTGATGGATGCTGCCTGAAAATCTGATATCTTCAGCATCATTGGAGTTTTCTTCATGCTTTGAAGTACACCCATTGCATCAATGACCAGGACACGAGATGGATGACCTGTTATTGCAGGGGATCTTGTATCCAATGGTTTGCCCATGGCTCCTTCAATGGCATGCATCAAACTAGGCTTGTCTCCAGGGATATAGAGTGACCCATCTACAGCACAGATTGAGCGCAGAACCACAGGCATCTCAAATTACCTGATGGTCTCCTCAGTTTTTGGAACTAGCTCCAGTCTGCTGCCTTGAATAACCACAAACATTCCTAGCAGCTCACGCTCTTCACATAGCTTGATCACTTTGTCTCCAATGTGCACTTTTGTCTTGTGCATCCAGTTAGAGAAGTTTTTCAGTTTTAATTTCTGCAATGGATCCCATACTGAGAGTTTGGATGTTGATAGTAACCTGTCTTGAATGAAAGCTTGAAACCTCTTCTGCCCCTTTTCAGCAAAGTGCAGAATATCGCCTTTTGCCTTGCTGGGAATAAGAGCTGATGATGCTATATTTTTCAGTGGTGTTTTCATTTCAAAGGGGTTTCCAGCACAGTGCAGCTCCACTGATTCACAAACTTCAGAGCATTTGATCGTGTTCTCGCAGCAATATTCCCTGCCAGTTGATACTGCTCATTTTGTTATGTCCCCTCAGATGCTGGGGCAAAATGGTTCAGGAACTGTTTTACTATTCTGGCAATATGAGGTGTAGTTGTAACAAGACGGTCTAGATATGCTTAATCCTGAGTCAAACCAACCATGCCACCATGGCACTTCAAATCTTTGATTTCTTGCTCAAGTGTGTGGGCAGTGAACAGACATGTGAAGGGAACTTATGATTTGGCCACTACAAAATCCTCAGATTTCAGTGCTTCCCAAGTATCTGGATCTCCTTTTTCGAGGGCGTTCATCTGTACCAAGTGAACTGGCATCAGGTGCGAATAGTTAAGTAAATCATGCGCAAAGAACCACTTGGTGAAGTTCTCCAAGGCTGCTAGATAGCCCTCCCAGTCACAGGATCGACAGTCACTAATGAGACTTTGAAGACTTTCAACCTGTTCCAGGTACTGTATGAGGAAGTACACTAGTTCTCCAGAGTCCTCGGCCTCATACTTCGCATACACATCTGAAAGTAAGGACTGGATGTCCTCATATATCTTAGTCATTTCAGGATTTCTTTCATGGAGACCACTCTTGAAATCAGAGCATTCGACTAGCAGTGCTTCAGGTGGGATGACAGCAAACATCGCATCAAACTTCATCATCATGATGGCCAGAGAATGTTGTGATGTGGTACTCGATACCATGTTTGCAAGCTTTGCCATTGTAAGTTTCCCAAAGGGCTGCAGAAGTGTATATACCACTCTTGATTGCGCAGATGTCAGTGCCACTCCCATCCACTGTTTTTCCTAGGCTGTGAGGGGCTGCATATATGATGTGCAGTGCACCTGCAAGGAGAACCCAATTATTATTGCCAACTGACTGTTGAATCTGGAGGGCCCGGCGGTATAGATCAAGGTCCAAAGTAATGATGGTTTTCCTCTAAGGACCACCCACTACACTAGAAATTCCATGAGTCAGTGCCAGGACAGTGTACAGTGTACCATAGTCTATAGGTGATGTTTTGTAAAGTGGAGCAATTACTTCAGTGTTTGTCAATTTATGAAAAGAAGATGACTATGACTTCAGCAGATTTTCTTGCTGCCCAGGTGAGCATTACATCTACTTTGTCGTATGATGGTTTTTAGTTTTGATGACTAGACTTCCTGAGTGGCTTTCATGTTGAATGTCTGTCGCCGTCTGATCTTCTGTCATTTGTTCTTGATTGTCTTCGTGGTGATCTTGTGCCAGATGTTGGCATTGGCTGTCTTCATTTTGTTGTTGACCACAGGGTTGTCTCTGCTGTTTGTTCATGGGATGATCTGCTATTTCTACTGGACAATCAGAGCTGATATTGTCCAAGTGGTTTTTAGATATGAAGTAACTTGCCAATGCCTATGTTTCATTACAATCTCCAAATGTTAGTTTTTGTTTGCCAATCTGTTATTCCTCAAAGAGTATTAGCTTCATTTTGATGACAGGTTCATTCAGGTAACAGATATCCAGTGAGAGCAGCTCAAACAACTGCAGCTTTTCTGGAAGAACAAGGGGATCATTGACTGGAACTCCATCCTCTGCCCTCTGGTTGATGACAATAAGTGTGCCATGAAATGTGTTTTGTCCAGTGGGAGTGTCTACCAAGAGGTCAGGGTTGTCGACTGCAAACCAGATGTTCAAATTTTTTTGACAAAATCGGGCAAGCAAAATCCACCCATAGAATTGACTTGTTGAATGACAGCTTCCTCTAGACGCTTTTCAGGAAAGCAAAATCCACCTGTTGAATTGACTTGTTGAATGACAGCTTCCTTCAGACGCTTTTCAAAGTCGAGAATTTTCTGATAGTTACAGCCAATGTAGTGGAGTGGATGGCAAGAGGTGAACCCATTGACAGGGGAGTCTGTGCTGTCTGCTCAAAGGTGCCTTTCTTTGCCTGATATTTCACCTGACAATCACTTCTGGTGTTCTGAAGCAGAAACTGGCATGCTACATCACTGACTTTGTGTACCTCTTGATTGCAACTCTTTGATATCTTGAGAACATGCTTGTCAAAAAGAAGGCGCCCAATGAAGAACTGAACTGGTAGAGGATTTTCAAAGTCTTCAAACCTGTCTTTAAAAGAATATTCTTTGGATTGGAGAATCTCTTTTCACAAAATGTCAGCTATGTTCTTTAAATTTCCAATGAGTTTCCCATTGTCAAGCACTGAAGACTCAATTGCCTCGCTCAGTGTTGCTTGGAGAACTACCTTTTCGGGCTCATTTTTCTGAACTGGTTTCATGATATGGATGTTCAAAAGACGCTCGGTTATTAGATTTTTCAGGTGCTTACGGTAGTTTCCTCTGCTACTGACTTGTACTTGATATCTCTCGAAAACTGAGAGGTATTCATTATTCAGTTCAGCCATGGTAACAGAGACATCATCACTAACAAGGGTGTTCTGAACAATGAGGAGGAACTCTTCATCACACAAGGAATAGATGACAGTCATGTCATCTAAGTTTGCTCGATTACAGGTGCGTTTTGCATACTGCAAGCAATTACAGTGGTAGTGCTTCTTAAGTGCAGCAGCATCTCTTTTTTGGAACAGGTCAGACAGAGAAGTCCTAACAAGGTCATCTTGAGTTTCCAGTTTCATGTTTTGATGCAGAGCTTCTGGACCTTCATCAGAACAAAATTTGCATGAAACAAACATATGGGCCTCGGCTTTCTGGGCAGTTTTGGTTCTTTAGGGTCAGGAGTCTACTTCACTAGATGGGTGCCCAAGTCCTCGCCGAGGACAACCAGGGCTAGCTAAAATTATTGTCTTCGTTTTCTACACTCACTATGATATTGCACTGAGGCTTGATCTGTATTGTTCAAACTTTCTAAATTGTCTGCTCTGTTCTTCAGGTTTGTCTGACCTAACGCCACCCTCTCTTTACAACAGTTCAGAAGTTCTTGCAACATTGAAGGGTTGCTGACATGTCTTTGAGTTGCAAATGTACCTTCATGGCAGATAATGCAAATAGATTATGTGGAAATGACTCTTCAGTGTGCCATATCTTTCGTCTTGAGATACATCACACCTGAAACCACACAAAATAATATTTTGTTAAGTCATAGACAGACAACTCACATGCCATAACTCTAAAACAAAAGCTTTGTTGAGAAAAACAACTGCTTCATTTGCCTTGATATGCCTGAAAACTCTGAAAAAGAGGTGTTACATGAGCAGGTGTGTAAGATTGTGACAAACTTCGTCGATCGTACCATGTTCGGTAACATTTCTGTACCATGTTCTGATCACTTGTGTGCTGAAAATGAATGATATTTACTTCCTATCTACTTAATTGTGTCACAAATTGATTTAGCATCTTCAAAAACCCCTAAAGCCATCCAAAAATCATCAAAATTGATTAATTATTAGCTGATTTGTAAATATTGTGAGTACCGGGACCCAGCGGGACAAAAAGACCCCCCAAAGGGGGCTTGGGATCCAGGGTCGAAAAAATTTGCCCCCGCCACTTTCCCACAGTTTACATGCAAATGAACCAGAATATGCAATAAAATCAATTTTGACAGCAAAATCCTACAAGAGTGCAAGTCATACCACACTAGAAGTCTAGAATGCATTTGGTCTTAGATTTTCCTATCTCTAACTCTTGTAGCAGTCAGAAACTTTGTTCACCCCTAACTTAAAATACCTAGAACACAGAATAACACATTACCTGCTGTGGGAACTGGTTTTTCTCTGTGTGTCGTACAGGGAACTTTGCACTTGGTTTTAGAGATTTGTCTCTACTCTTGCAACCACCTCTCTAGCAATTGCTAATCGATGGTGGTTGCATGCAAGGGATTTTGTAACAAAACAACAAGATCTGGCTCAGAGGTCACCACTAATATGATTATACCTGGTAAATGCACAACTGTTGCAGGATAATCTGATTCTATCTGACAATGACTGAGGGCCTTCTTCAGAGTAGGTGATGATTATGTAAACTCTTAGGTTAGTTTAATTAATTATGTTCACACTCAAAATCCTAGTAGAAAGAATTAATAACACCTTAGGGGTTTAATGAGGACATAAGGGCCCTGTAACACAGTTAATAATCGGGAATGGATTATATCTTGAATTAGATGAACAGGTGGCCAGTTTTTCAGACATGCGAATTGTAGGAAAAACAAAAAGGGGAAGACTTCCTGAGCATGTGAGGCAAGAATCCAGAATCCACAGCGTCTCAATGGGGAGCCTGTAACAAGCAATTTGGATTTGAGCTGGGTTGTGTAATACATGTGGAGGATGATCGAGGAAGGTGTATGTACGGCACCAAGTAACTTGATCACTTAAGGAATAACTTACATTAATAATCACTCAAAAGAAGAGCTGTTACATTACTGATTAATTATGAAGGAAAGAAGTTATGTTACTGATCAATTGCAAATGAAAGAAGATACAGTACATACAGTACTGATCATTGACTTGACAAAAATTACGTTACTTCGAAACGGTATAATCTTTGGTTGATAGCCAATAATGTAATGCAGTTATAACGCAGCACAGATAAAACACAATACAACCAAGACACAATACAGTGGTAACACAACAGAATGAAAGCGCAATATTATTACAACACACCATGATTATAACACAGTACAATTATAACACAATACAGGAATCGTTTAGGAAGATGAAAAGGAAATTAAGTTGGAGACCGAGCTAAACTGACTGCCGTAACCTTACAACTGGCAACAATACATTTATCAGAGATTGTAGTTTGTATTCCTCAGGAGCACCGACAGGGAGGGAATTTTAATTCATCACCAAAAGTGTACATAGGCTTAGCAGCAGCCCATCTCAAAGGTGACAGTAGCTCAGGAGGTGCATGTATGAGACTATATTGCCTGAAGGTGCGAAAGAGTCAGAGACCTTCTGCAGCGATCTTGTACCTTTTATCAGTTCAAAGAGAGTTCACCATCATCCTGCTAGGCGGCGCTGCCTGTCCTTCTACGACCTCTCAGACATGCAGTCACACAGGCCTTGAGGCGAGCCATGCACTCTGGTCAATTAATATGGTTGCCAGTTATCCTTCCTTGGTTGGGCGGCATGCCCTCCTAGGACACGCTTTCTCTCGACGCCAAGTTATTCTGTGATTAAAAGGCCACAGCAGTCAAACAGACAAGAGGTGATTCAGAATTAATCGTTTAGAGGAAGTGATGTGTGAGATGTGCATTTAATTATGAATAAAATTTATTTTGTGATTACTGTATTTCCTTCTGGATTCTGCTAAGCTTACATTACTTTGAATCAGGGATGGCGTAAAAGTAATACAATACACGTGGGAAATTATTTGTGTTCGTAGGTGAATTCAAGTGTTATACCCAAGGATCTGTTGGTACCTTCAGTGCATCCTAAAATCGTTAATTGCACTTATTTCGTCAGTTAATCGTTTGCATTCACCATTGTAGGCGAAGTTTTCTTGCTTTGGGTCATTCTGCTTTGATTGAGCTTTCATTGCCATGGTA
>NC_087200.1:4368816-4401316 GCF_015104395.2 Macrobrachium nipponense | reverse complement strand
GGATTTGAGTCTAGCTGTGCGTGTGCCTTTGTACATTCGTCTTATGACAGGGTGTTGCTTTTGTTTCCCCTTGCATTCGTTATTCAGAGATTGAAAGATTTAGTTGCATAATCTCTAATTGCATAAGCAGTGTTAGAGCCTTTCTTTGAAATAAGAGTTTACTACCAATCTTTTCAATTAATCTTATAATAGAAGGAGAAACTTGGACCGGTTATAATAAGTTCACTTTATATTGTATGCATATTTTACCTGCAATGAATTATGGTAAGTTACTGATTCATTTTTTCTATAAGATGTCCTCTGAAATAGCCAACTTTTTGCATCACTGCTGTAGGAATAAATAAAAAGAGACAAGGACTCAGAAAGCGTGGTCTAAATCTGAAGAGACAACTTTCTTTTAAAAACAAGATCACAGGAATAAGGGAAATTTAGAACACGGCCTGATATTCCGAAGCCTGGAAGTAGTTGAAAAAAACTGCTACTTTTAGTGTTCAGTCTTGTTTGAATTTCGTGATAAGATCAAGGAAAGTCTCTATCCTAAGAAAATGTAGAAGCATAACATCATATAATCAATGCATAGTTGTATTTTTACAGGGTTAGGTCAAACCTGCCTTACCTTCACCTTCCTATTCGACATTTTGTTCGTTTGTTTATTTCTTATCCGTTAGACTTTTTATTGCATACACTGTAGGAACTAAGGAGTTCTGGTTTATTAAAGAAACGAAGAAAATAATAAAAAGGCCTGTAACGAGAGTTGGCTACAGCCATCTACTTCTACTCTCTCGAATGTGTGATCAAAGGGTGGTAAATGATGACCAGAAAAATATCATCCATCGAAATTCGTCGGTCACTATCTGTTTCTTAGAGACAGATGTCATCGATGATGTACTTAGTCATAATGGCTCATTTGAATGAACCGAGAACACAGACGATCTGTTGCTACAAAGGATAAACAACCGTCGACGCAGAAGTAGACATCGACTTGTAAAAAGAAATTATCATAACAGTAAGTGCTTAGAGGTAAGGTAACACATACTACACACACAGGGGAATGTGTATGCAGTAGTCAGCGTGATTGGTCCGAAGGGTCGCATCGGAACTACCCAGGAAAGGCATTTTATGCCAAGTAGATGACCAGCGGGAGAGTCGTTCCACAAGGAAAGACTTGAGACAGTTCCGTCAAATCTCATGAGATGGGAGAAGTTGGAATTGCGAAAGTTTCTTGGCCTTAGATTAAGATCTACCGAAGCAGGGAGATGAAAGAGGGGAGGAATATGTGTAGTTGTGTAAATACGTATAATTACAAGTGTAATGTATGTGAATGGGCGTAAATATGTGTCCTCCCTTATTGTGAAGTAGTATTGTTTGACTCTGTCTCTCTCTCTCTCTCTCTCTCTCTCTCTCTCTCTCTCTCTCTCTCAGTGTTTCTTTGATTGCAAGATTCGGGAACTGTCCGGTGCCAGTCCTCGGAATTCTTTTCCTGCTTCTGGTTTCCACTGTCTCTTTTCAGATTTCCCCCCATAAGAAAGAAGCGCAGCTCTATCCTCCTTTGCAGTCCAGTCTGACCTTGTTCCGTGCGCCTTCTTTTTCTTCCGTTCCGCAGGTCGGTCTAGATGAGGGCATTTAGTTGCCATTCCCATGGCCTTTCAGAAACGCCTTTTCTCGATCTTCGGGTTTAAGGGTTGCATTTGGATGAGGTTGATTGCCCCACGCCTACTCTCCCGCAACTGTTTAATTTGCTATTTGATATTTATCTGGGGTCACCCAACCAAAAAATAATCAGACCTAATGTTGCTCACCTTCACTGGATAAGACCAGAAATTTTGCCTGTTTTTCATAATCATAAGGACATTGAAGCAAATACTGATGAAAACGAAATTTCCTTCATTTCCGTGAAAATAAGACCAGCAGTGACGTATGTTGACCCATCAATATTCCACCCAAATACCTCTGAGATGCAAGACTTATCTGTATAGTTTTTTTCGAAGTAATCAAAGCGAAAAGAAACTACTCCGGATTTTCTTCTTTGTATTCATAGGACCCTGTAAAGCTTGTCCCTTTAGCCTATTTGTGCAGCTTCTTGAAAGTCCTGGAACAGGGGGAAGAAAACTTCGGTTTGACAGCCAAACTTTGCCTCGGTGACATTCTGACAGTTCCCAACTTTTTGGGACACTTTTTGGGTCGATGGATAAAGAACTCGATGGAGGGAGAGAGAGAGAGAGAGAAAAAAGGAAGGGACCTTTTTTCTATGAGACTGTCTTTGGGTTATTTTTAATTTATCTCTCCTTCCTGATTAACTAATTCGAAAAGGAAATATATACTCGTTTAGCGCAGCGGATTCTCTTTTGTAATTATGAATAGCGCAATGGAAAACTCGTTGTTTGTGGGTTTTACACATTTTTTAGTCGACCATAAAAAATATGAGAAGAAATAATGATCTTAATAACAATATAGTTTTTGTGGAAAGCATTTGATTTTGCTATCATCTTCAACATATCCGTGTTTCAGCTCTCTCTCTCTCTCTCTCTCTCTCTCTCTCTCTCTCTCTCTCTCTCTCTCTCTCACGGTTAATATGAGACCCGTGCTCGTAGCATAGGTAATCCCTCCTATTAATTCATAATGCCTCCACTGCAGGATAAGCCTCACTGCTCTCGAGCCTTCCCTCTTCCCTGATTTCACTCTCGTAGTCCATCGCCACTATCACAATCTTTTTTTCTTTTTTTTTAATCTCTGTTTTTAAGAACTTTCGTATCCCATTTCCCTATCCATTCCCAGGGAAAAGGCAGCATCACACGCTCACTAATGCGTTGATGTGGCCTCGACTCAAGTTGAATTGTAAGATAGAAAGCTACGACGGGACTCGACGTGTAGTTTTTTCTGGATTCTATGATTAAGGTATTTTCTTTTCTTTTTGCAAATAGTAAGATTTTGTCATTTCCTGTCTCATCAATTATTGTATGACAAGAAATATATAATTGATATTAAAATCAAAAGTTTTCTCCCACCTCGTCTTTTTTTTCCTTTTCTTGCTATTCTTTTCGTAATATATTTTCTTCTTACAATAAAAGATTCGATAACTGTAACCTACATTTTCAATGTCTTATATTGTTCTGTCATTTTTCATTACATTTTAAGCTATGCGTTTCCGTCTGTGTTCTATGATTTCTGTTGTTTTTGCATTTCTTTTCACGTGACTGCGTGCGGTAATACCCCTCTGACTTCCCTCTTTTAAATGAAAGATTCTTTAATAAATGAAGGCAGATAGCGTCAGGTTTCATACAAATGATGTGAAAGCGATACTGATATTCCATTGTTTTGAGTTCCCTGGGGAAGATATCGATGAAGATTTTTCAAGAAACTCTCTCTCTCTCTCTCTCTCTCTCTCTCTCTCTCTCTCTCTCTCTCTCTCTCTCTCTCTCTCTTCAGTGGATTGAGGTTAGTCCTTTATTCTGTTTTTTTTTTTACCAGTAAGTGAGCTAATCATTTCTGTATTGTATCCTCGGACGTTGTATGCTGATCATTAGCTCTTATATCCTGAGGTTTTAATAATTTTCTCTTTATTTAGCCTTATTCAATGTTCTTCATAGTATTGCGTTTTCTGATCTAATTTAAATCGCGTACACACGCATACACACACACACACACACATTACATATTATCCAACTATTCTCATATCCTTCCTTTCCTGTCATTTCAAATTGCATAGGTAACTCTCTCTCTCTCTCTCTCTCTCTCTCTCTCTCTCTCTCTCTCTCTCTCTCTCTCTCTCTCTCTGTCTGTACGCAATATCTTACAATACCCCTCGTTTTCTTACTGTCGAAATGCACAGCTAATCCCCTTTCATTTTCCCCTTCTCCATCTAATTCCATTGCAAAATAATTAATGCAGGAGAGGGGCGACCCTCCTAGACGTAATAGATGTAATACAGAACTAACCGTGAAACATATCCGGAAGGGGAAACTGGCACAAGTATTACGACGGTCTTGGGAAATTGCAAAAGTTCGGCCCTACCTCGTCAGAGATGCTGTGTACATTTGAATAATTGTCAATCAGTAAGTGTGTGGTGAAGATATATTTGTCAAGATGTAGGGAAGGTTTGGACGATGCGTTCCTGAATTATGCGGTTATAATGATGCACTGAATTTTGCTATGTAAGGTAAAAAGAGGGGGCAGAAGTACGAGGATATATACCTTCTCTGCGAGATTTCGACTTATCAATTTTGTCTCATCTGAAGACTTTCTCGGATTGGACTGAATGGTCTTGAAGAATCTTTCATGCCTACTTTATTTGAAGATATTGTTTATAATCGATTTATTCTATTGGTGGACTGACCTCAAGAAAGCAATGTCTCAACGTGAATGGTCAGTTTCTCCTTACAACATACTTTTTATTTCTCTTAGACAGCCATCTTTTCATCCCAACCCTTTGTAGAGAATCTACTATCATCTTTAATTGGTATTTTATTTAATAATTATTCATGTTTTCCGGCATCCCACGCTTACCCAAAATGACCATTTGAATAGGGTGCTTCTCTTATTCCACCAATCATGCTTTCATTTACTGCTCCAATGTCCTAATTTCAATTTACCTGACTTACCGACTTACACTTTCATCTTTCTTCTCTTACAAACGATTCCAGTTTTTTTTTTTTTTTTCACTAACCTGTGCTGTACATCTACCAACATTTTCATTTTTTTTACCAGTCTGTTCAGTGTATCTTCACTGTCATCAAATATTACTTTATACGCAAACAACACTCACTCGTTGGTCCACACATTACTATTTTCTTATCCCATTAACGTATACTTGCTCTGTTGTTCTCTCCCTCTAACTTATTTCATTGTTTTTTCCATATAGAATTTTACTGGTATGGAGAAATGATACGCCCTCTTCTGAGACCTACTTTTTATAACAATCCATTCCTTCAATGCGTATATTCTGTCACACCTTTCTCTTATTATGAAAACATCTAATAACCCCACAACGAATTACTTGTTCACCATGGATCCTTTTCAGCCTCAACATTTCTCCTCAATGAATTCTGTTATTAACTTTTTCTAGCTCTGTAATACCATAAGCACCATTTCTCTTTCCTCGAATTTCGCACACAACCTATACTCTAAATTATTCTGTCAATCCATTTGCTATTTGTTTTACTTTCTAAGGCCAAATACTACAACTCATCTGTTTGGAAATACCATATAATGCGTCCCCTCATAATTGTTTCTTGATTCCATTGTTAATTTAAGATAAATATGGGATGCATATTTTAGTTTTATGAACTATATCGTCTTCAAGCATTTTCATATTAAGGACTTGGAAGAATTGCTGGTTCTTAAATGACTGGTTCTAGATATCTCAGAAGATTTTCTTCGGGTCAGTAGTTTCTGTCTCTGTGTGTACACAGTCTTTGCATCCCTTGACATGTCAGTAATTCCCATGTAAATGTGGGCGTCAATCACTCCCGTTTGAAAGAAGGATCCTTTGTTCATTCCTCATTCCACGTCACTTTTCGACTGGTAAGCCTGACCGTCGAGTGACCGAGTGTCTGTCACGGTTGTCTTTCTGTTGTCTTTAGAGTTTAGACCATGACTGCTGTTGTCCCCGCCGGTAGCCGGGTGTGAGGCCTGCCAGCTGCCTTATTAAGGGGACTCACGCTCGTGGGTAGATGGCGCCACTGTCAATCGTCCATTAAGGAGTATCACGCTCGTGGGCAGATGGCGCCACTGTCAATCGTCCAACGAAGGAGGTTAGAAATCCGTATAACTCTTGAGTTTAACGTGTACTTATATTTCGATAGCGCGTGTTTTTATGAATGCTTTGGGGATATTTTGTTCTTAAGAGGAAATCAGGGTTATGAGAGCGGCTGCGATAAATTTTCCGAAATTTTACAATGAAATAATCGTAATTTACTTGAAATTGAATAAGAATGTTAATAATAATTATATACGAGGAGGCAAAACTATTTAATGGTATTGTATAAAGAGAACCTACGGTTTACATGATAAGTAGTAGAGTTTAAGCTGAAAATGATAATGACAGATTACCTTTACACCATCTGATTCTGAAGCGTTTCTTATTTTATTTATACCTATCATTCTGCAAATTCTATCGTATCCACTGTATCATTGTCTAGTCTAATTAACAGTTTACAGTTCAAGGTATTTCGTCATCAACTATTGTCCGAGGGGAAATATCAGCTTCATTTGGTATCATTTTTATCAACCACTTTTTATCTCATAGATTTATGGATTAATCATCTGTGGAAAATTCAACATCAATAAGGTTTTGCCAGTTTTTGTTAGGAAACAAAGTTCACTGCACAATATAGTCTGTCTACCACTTTGCACAATCAACCTTTACCTTGAAATGTTTAACGGAACATCTTCCAGTTTCATCCAAACTATCAGGTTAAGTCTCATGATCCAAGGAATGTCATCGGCTCTGATCTCTCATCTTTGGGCTCCCCCTTATTTTTAACTTCCAGTCTCATGATCTGCTATCGGTTTCATTATCTGCTGACAATCTTATCTTCCACTCTCATTACCATCGTTTAATTGTCGTAGTTTTTAAAGATGACTCCATTCATCTTTTCTGAATTTATTAGAACTCTTAGATCCATGAACATAATAGTTATAATTTAGCTTTTAACTTGTGGTATCTAGTGTGCGAATTAATTTGTGGTATCTAGTGTGCGAATTAATTTCCCTTTCATGTTTAACTTACATGGTTTTATTAATGTGGAAAAATGTATGTGTGTATATATATGTATATTGTGTATGTGTATTTGTGTGTATATATGCATACATATATATCGAGCATCATTGCTTTAGTCAGAACTCAGAAATTGTAATTAAAATTTAAAGAAAACTTAGCATTTAATGTCTTGTAGTCAAATTTTTCGATTGTTACAGGCTTTCGTTATTTGAGGCCTTAGTGACATATAGTAAATATTTTAAACTCCATAACGTGAAAACCTGTTGACTCGTTCATAGACTAGGACTGCTTGTTCGCCACGTTGTTATAAAAATACGGCTAGTGAAAAATGAGTCGTATGCCCATTGACTAAGCCACGATGCACTATCTAAGATTAATGTTGATTAATGGATTTACGCGTGTTTAAGGTTAACCTATACCGTCAGTCACTAGGTATGAGGATAGAAACATAAAGAAAAATTTTTAACTTTGTCTTTAAGATGATATGTATTTTTGCGCGTGTTTGAAATATCTGGAAGGAACGTCACGGTCACAGTCCTTTATTCACAATCTCTGTACTTATATTTTTTTCTTTTCACTTACTGTGGAGACATAATGTTAACTTACTAGTTCTACTCCTAGAGTCATGAACCAAGGTCAGACTTTCTTTTGTATGAATGAGAAGCAATTAAGACGCCATATCCAGAAAATTAGACTTGAGATAACCCACACCCATTGAAAGACCAAGTTAATTAAACCCTTGCATCTACGAACTATGCAGAGCAATAAAGCAGTTGGAAACGAGGCAATTATTTTGGGTCTAATATGAATTGCGTCATTTATCAAACCTCTCATTTTTGTCTCTATACAGTTTGCATTATTTAATGAATAGATACTGTCTCTGTTTCTTCTAGAATACCAACTTATTTAATATTTATTGTTATTTAAAAAAACTAGACGATACAGGTGACCCAGGAAATTATCGTAAAAATAAGCACAATATATTCATCCAAGATGACTGAATGTAAGTGTAAATTTACCATTTATAATTTTTGATTCAATACATTCTACCAATCCATGTATGTATGTATGTATGCATACACACACACACACACACACATATATATATATATACACATACATGCATATGTAAGTGTTTACATATATGTGAGGAATGTATGTGACATTCCATATACAAAAAATAAAAACTATGTTGTTAATTAAACCAATGACCCAAGGGGTCATATAGGAACTTGCAGGAGTGTGATAACATTATTGATGAAGTGTTGACAAAGCCTTGACGTTGTTGTATCAGCGCCCTGTTTTGTAGACACCTGTAGTCATCATATCCATTTTTGTGTGAAACGTCAACAATGCTTTCGCTTGAGAAACCATGACGCTCTACCCACAAACTGTGCTACGGGACTTTTGTCACATATGTTCATCTGTATGTATGTTTGTATGCTGAGCTAAGGTTTGCTCTTCTATGACTTTGTAATTATATTGTATCTCAGACTTCTACTTCTCTCCTCGAATCAAGTTCTCTGAACAACTTCTTGCACCTACTCAAGAGATGTAGTTTTCGCAAATA
Organism: Macrobrachium nipponense; assembly: GCF_015104395.2. NCBI lineage: Eukaryota > Metazoa > Arthropoda > Malacostraca > Decapoda > Palaemonidae > Macrobrachium > Macrobrachium nipponense. Next base: position 4,393,028 of record NC_087200.1, on the reverse strand, counting down.
CATTGTTAAGTTCACCAACATGTGTTTTAAACGTCTTCGCCTTGATACCCAAAGAAGATACTGAAGAAACTTAGAATTATCATCGCAGTCGATGAAACTCCGACGAGGATGGGAAGTATACCAACCGACTCTTGTGTATAATATCGTAGATCCTTATAACCAACAGGGCGCCTTGTTAGTCCAAGGCAGAGCCCCTACACATACATACATGGATTGGTAGAATGTATTGAATTAAAAATAATGAGTGGTAAATTTACACTTACAGTCAGTCATCTTGGATGAATATGTTGTGCTGATTTTTACGATAATTTCCTGGGTCACCTGTATCTTCTAGTTTTTTTTTAAATAGTAATAAATATTAAACAAGTTGGTATTCTAGAAGAAACAGAGACAGTATCTATTCACTAAATAATGCAAACTGTATAGAAACAAAAATGAGAGGTTTGATAAATGACACAATTCAGATTAGACCCAAAATAATTGCCTCGTTTCCAACTGCTTCACTGCTCTGCATAGTTCGTAGATGCAAGGGTTTGATTAACTTAGTCTTTCGATGGGTGTGGGTTATCTCAAGTCTAATTTTCTGGATATGGCGTCTTAATTGCTTCTCATTCATGCAAAAGAAAGTCTGACCTGGGTTCTTGACTCTAGGAGTAGACCTAGTAAGTTAATATTATGATTAAGTAGGCACACAAAAAAGTCAAAACGGAAATTATTCTTACACTTTAACACATATACGTATATTTACCATATATATGCGTGCGTGCATGTGTGTGTGTGTGCGCGCGCGCACTTGTACTTAGGATGTGTTAAAGTGTATGAATAATTTTCCTTTTAACTTTTTTGTGTGCCTACTTAATCACTTATTTGTTAATGCATAGAGGGAGACACACACAAAAGCTAGGCGTTTAAAATGAGAGGCACGTTTGGGAATGCCATGAATACTGTTGGTGACATGGTTACTTTTATCTTCTTATTGAGTTATTACTTTCCTTTAGTTTTTCTGAGCCACAGAAATAGTGGTGTGCTTTACTGCACAATGCAGTAAGGTTCGTATTCCATTGTCTTTTCTCTCGCTTTCACATTCTCTTGCAATACTTGTACGAAAACTGATAAACATATATTTGTTGGCTTTTTACATTTAATAGGTACTACATTTTTCAGCACTTGATTTATTGTTTGCATGTAAACGTTCAGTTTACTTACACACACCTGTAGTCATGCAAGTACTCTGATTATAATATATACAACGTATTTTCGTCTTTGATCCTCATTAGGCACCTAATCGCACACAGTGTCAGCTGTCTTGACTAATAAAAGAAGAAAAAGCGGGAAAGGGGGTTTAGTGTGGTATGGAGTCAGGAAAAGTTACGGTAAAAGGATGAGAGAGAGAGAGAGAGAGATCGTGTGTATGTGGGTCCGGTCTGGTGTCGGCATCCTCTTTTGAGCATCGTCTTGCCAGTAAAAGATCTTTTCCGTGTTCTGATGAATTCGAGCTCAAATGGCGCGGTTAGGGCGGTGATGGATTGCCAGAAATTGAGTCATTCTCCGTCTTGATGGAGATCCTTTTACAGGTGATGGTGTCCTCTCTCTCTCTCTCTCTCTCTTCTCTCTCTCTCTCTCTCTCTCTCTCTCTCTCAAGATGGTTATAAAGAAAAATTTGAAAGTAATGTGCGGTAGTTGCTGGAATTGTGGTTGATACAAAATGCAGTTTTCTCAGAAACATTATATTTTGTTTTCACTAACAGTATTGTTTATTAACACTTCTTGAATTATTTCCGAAATAAGATGTAGAACTTGGTGAAAAGTGAATTATTTACTTTGAATTTATGTCACATGAGTCACCTTAGGTGTTAGGTATATGATTAATTAATGCAGCTCTTTATCAAGCACCATTACACCGATTATTATTTATCTTTAATATTTAGTAATGTCTGTAGTTTTTTGTGTAGCTTTCTTCTTTTAGGTAATAGAAATCAATACTGAATATTGTTTTGTCTGTATCAGTTAAATAAATAAAAAAACACTCACACACTTTTTACCGGGAAGTGGAGTGTAGTCTGAACTGTTTTTACGAAATAATAAGAAATTATTGTTTATTCTGTTTTTATGCATATCTTGAGATTTTCATTTTATACATATATATATTTACATATCTATACATTTTTTTTTCAGGTAAGGTGTCAGCAAATATCAACACTAAAGAGGTGGATCTGCGGTCCAAGAACCACAATTACAAACCATGTAAGGTTTTGTGTATGGGTTTTGTTGACTGAATTACAGTAAATTTACAATGTGGTAGCGCCATGCAGTTATTTTAAATGTGTAGGCAAGGATCGCTGTGTTCATTAAGTACGGTATTTATATAATTTCCTGTTCACTCACTGCCAGTCTCGTTCTGGAAATTAATCGAACTGGTGGGGGTGGGGGTTTGCTCTCTTGTAGTATAGCAGTTGGTTTTCTTTTGGGAGTGGGAAGGGGAGGTGTATCTTTGTACTCATCCCATGCAACTGTCCAGCTCCTTCAACCATATAAAGTTTCTTCTTTTATTTAAGAAGAAATCCTTCAAGCATGTCCTGTGAGAGTAGAAATGTGATTCAGTGGCTTAGTGATCAAAATGACACACAAACACATATTATCATCCCCCAAGACCCCTCCCCACCCAAGTTAGGGCCAGGTGGAACTAGAGACTGGCTGTTAATGACAGTATGCATACCCATGATCTTCGTCAAAATTCCCATCCCTACCTCACATGGACGATAAAGTTTGTTTCCCAGTGAATATCTTAAATGGCCTGACCAGGGATTGAGCCAAGATCACCCCACTGGTAAGGGAAATCGATAGATCTACTGTTTTCATAAACTTTATGTAATTTTGTTGTAGGCGGAAGTTTGTTTATTGCTTTCTTGATTATTCTTCTATTTTCTTCCTTCCTATGTAATATAACAATAAATTTTATCTCAAGGCTATATACAAATACATAAGACAGAGAATATAGAGACCATACAAATGTGCAATTGAATTAAAAGAAATATTAAGCAATCAAAATCATATTCATATATATTTTTTTACTCACGTTCTTGTTAGAAAACAGGCATGTTAGGCCATCCCAAACAGTATGTTTTTAAGATATCTTTCTTAACTTTTTGTTTAGCACATTTTTGTTCTGATTAATATGTTTTTTCTCATTCCACCAGAAGTTACGAGAATATTAGAATATTTGTTTTTCTCATTTCACCAGAAGTTACAGATCCCGCACGACATTTTAAAGAGTAGTCTATTTTGTGTCTATCTGCAAAGACCACTTGTGAAGCATGAAATCGATATAAAAGAGGGGAGAATGTATTCCTTTGGTTGTATGCATAAGAATCTGCGTTAACTCACTCGTATATAAAGCACTCAATTACTTTCGGAACTCACTGATTCTTGTAAAATTTTTCTTAACTCCAAAGACGTAATAAACATAGCAATATATCACAGAAGTTGAGTCCATGCTAGTCTATCGTTCAGAACAATACAAAAACGACCAAACATGTAAATAGATTGAGGCAAAGAGTTGGTTCCACAGCCTCTGCCGATCTGCAACAATATGCAAGACGGTTAATTGCAAAAAACACTAAATCAAGCAAAGGGAAGAGAGAGAGAGAGAGAGAGTGCATAGAAGATGCCAAAACAACTCAGTTCTACAGCAAGTAAATACACAATTACCTTAACACTTTATAATACAATACGAAACCACAGTGGGTCTTTGCACATTGGAAACGAAACTATATCAAGCAGAGAAATAATAAGACCGTAACTGCCTAAAATAAACCTTATTCCGGTACATTACCTTCGTCAGGATGAGATTGTCCTCTTCTGGTAGGGTCTCGGGCTCTCGGCAATGGAGGGAGGGAAATGAAGGGGTATGCCGCTGCTAAACAATACTAGCTCGATGTCGCTGAGGTCAACAGGTCACGTGTTGGTGAAAGTAAATTCTCAAGATAATAGCGACAGGTGCATGTTGGGGCCTGTAGGTCCAGCACGTTTTTTTTTCTAATTCTCCCTTTGTCGGCTGTCCACGTCCCAACGAAGATAGCACCTGGTAAAGGAATCTTGGAAGCTACTTTCAACAGAGAAAAGGGTTAAGAATTTTGCTTAGAGAGAGCAAGAGAGAGAGAGAGAGTTGTTCGTAGGGGCGAAATATACCCTCCATGCTCTTATTCAAATGAGTAAACCGAGTTTTATTTTTATCTTTATGTTAAAGTTATTAAAAGCTGGTGAAGTTGCTTAAAAAGAAATGGCCATCGTAGCACCTCCTCAACCGAGTATTCACACCCTACATTGGGTGGGAATGGTGACCAGTAAGCAAACTCAATTAAAGACTTTAGTTTATTCCTCACTCACTTCCCTTTTTGTACCTTAGGTTCTAACTTAAGTTTCTGAAAAACTATTAATTTCAAAATATCAATTGTGGCATTTACCTTAATAGCAGAATTAATTCCTTGCCACTGACACAAGAATAATTTTATCTTTTGAGAAGAAAGCAAAGTGATATTAAACAGCATGTAAAGAATATAAAATATAGTAAGATGCTTACTTAATTGATAATAAACTTGAGCCTAATACCAGGCAGTTAATATTGTTACACTCCATGCTCTTAATTGTAGAAGACGTTTAGTCACAAGTTGGTGCGATTAATATTACCTTGAGAAGGCAATACATCGGAAGTATTCAGGGACTGTTAGGTGGTGCTACAACACATGTGAACGACGTTTTAGTGCCATTTTGGGTACTATAATTTTGAGTGCATAGTGGCACTGTCTTCAGTACATGAGTTAATCATATGTAGGCTTAAATCACGAGGAGCTGAGGGCTTGTTTAAAGATGATGGAATCAGGAACTCAGAATTATGGAATTACAACAAAATAAAGAAAAAAATTAAAACAATTGACAGATGTAAAAGTAAGTAATAATTATATAGGAAACTTTGCACTCAGTATCCCAGGGATTTTATTCAGTAGCCTCTGTAATGGCTATATTAGTTCTTTATCCCAAAGGGCACTAGAGTACAAGTCAGAATGACGTGGGCATGTTAAAAGGAAGTCAGAGGATGTGACTCCTTTGACAGATACATTAGCCAATACCTAGAAATATGGCACTGTGCCAAAGGTGGCATTCTTGTGGTAAGAGCCTTATAGTTTAAATTTACCATTCCTTGTAATGGCAAGACATAGAGTTAAATGACTGATAGGGCCAGAATACTGGTACTTTGCATAGGCAGAGCTCGAATTAGATGTATAGTACCATAATAAGACATAAAATTAAGGGGAAAAGATAACTTAGAAGGTAAAGGAAAACATTACAAGAAGAATTAATTAAAAGTGAAAAGAAGGAAGTGATAGGGAAAGAGACCTGGCATCATCTATTGGATGGAGGTGCCAAGATCTGAAGATAAAGGTGAGGCACTGTGCCATGAGCAGGAGGGCCAACTCTCTCTTAGGCTTAATTGGAGCTACTATGCTTTTGACCATGGATTTCTCGGAGGTTGCTGTGTCAACATCAGATTTTGACTTGGTGGAACCAAGTTTGAGGAAGTTAAGGGAGTACCAGCTGCTCTGGCTGCTGAGACAGCTGGAACAGAGGCATTCATTATAAGATCTAGCACCATTCCTCGGAGCTCCTTAAGTTCATCGGCCAGTTGAGGTGGGGCAGAATTCTGACTCAAGGATGTGGCTGCTGAGAACTGGGAAGAAGGGGAAGAGATCGTTGTTGACATAAATGGCTCGCAAGTCAAGGTGACTGACTCAGGCACAGGTTGCTAGGCCGTGCCCTTGGGTAAGCTTCCGCTTTGGTCATGGGTGTCCTGGGGAGTTCCGAACGAAACTGGGTTGTTCTCTCTCACCAGCAGTGGTAGAGCTGCCAAACCGGGAGGGGAAACGTGGCCCGAACCGGGATCTCCGGGAAAGAGATTCGAAGCATGCTCTGGCACTGGCATTAATGCAGTGTCAGGCACAGGAATCAGGTGTGGAATTGGCTCAACGACCAGACTGGGCAGAGCCTGGCACTGCTCAGGCCATGGAGGTGGCCCGGAGCAGTGGGCTAAAAGCAGGTTTGTGATGCTTATTTATGCCTAATGAATGATTGGAGGGGTTTGGATCCCTTGATTGTCTTAGCTTAGAGGGGGATCAAAATTCGTGTCCGAGGTGGATGTCATAACCTCCAGGAATGTAGCTCGCTACAGCAAGTGTGCAGATTTTGGATCTATAAGGTCTTGTGACCCTCAGTTGAACTGTGGGAAGTATCATCTTAACATGATTGATATTCTCAGTTGTAATGAGTGTTACGGACCCTGAGATCTCAGAGACAAAGTTATGGCCTCTGAGGGAGGTCCGCTTCAGGTTCGATATGAAATAATAAAAAAAAAAAAAACTTATCAACACAAACAGTTGAAACTGGGGATATGAATATAGAAAGAAACACTAACACAACAAAGGTTTATTTACAAGCTTACTAACAAAGGTAAATGCAGAATGGTATCTCCTATTTACATAAACAGATAGAATCTTACACTGCGTGAACTGGGGGAAACAGTGAGGTAATAAGGATACTTGCTAAACAGTTTGGCACTTCGAAGAGGTGGCTTCATGAAAGTAGAGCGGCAATTGCAGTCGTCCTCTTGCCTCCGTATTGCAGAAAATAGTCTATTCGTAAGGCAGGAACTCTCCCCTTTTCTTCTCCGAAGTCTGCTCAACGTAGAGACAACTCGGCCGTCCACACCAGAAGACGACTAGACCAATATCCAACCAACTCTCGAACAACTTCTTTTGATTGATACTTCATCGGTTCCTTTTTCTCGTATCTCACGGAAGATCTCTGCTGCTGCTGATCTCTCACTGATAATCTGATCTGTGGCTCTCTGTGACTAACTGGTGATCTCTCTTTTACGATCCTCTCTCTTCTACGATCACTGCTCTCCAAAGTTCGTTCGTCGTATTTATACGGCACTCTGGGGGCGGAGCCTACGGTGAACGTCACCAACTCCAGGAATTTCTAGAACTTCTTAGATGAATCTAGACGAGGTATTGCATCAGAAATCGTGGCGTTTCTCACGTCCCGACGAGATCCACAACACTCCTGCCGATTCTAGAATAGCCTCGAGGAAAAGGAGCCTCCAACACGGGCACGATAACCTCCTTACTGCCGAACTTCTCGAAAATTGCGTTCTCCTTTCCTTTAACTTTCTTTGCTATGAAGCAATTACCATCACAATGAGTTTATGATGATCACTTCTAGCCCCATAGGTGACTTTGTCTTCCAATACAGAAATTTGTGCACCAGTGTCATCAAACACAGTGACCTAGTGGGCGGCATCTCTACCTCTCAGAGGGGCCACAGAAGTGAGACTCTTGGTTGGAGGGCCTAAGGTTTCAGGGTTTTTATCTGCCAAAGCAATGGCGAGAGTACTAGTTTTGTTAGGGCATTTTACAGATTGAGCTGAGTGGCCATAGACCTTGCAAATAGTGCAGTAGGTTTGGCTGTAATTTATTCATGGCACTGGGCCTGTTGAGGGTGCAGGCATGTGATTCCTATTTTGGGGTTTAGTGGATACCTTCTGCTGAAGCTCAGCTCATATGCAGCACTGTTCTATGAGGTGCCCTACCCTTTTGCACTGCACACACACACTGGTTTCTTATGGGAGGTGTCCATTTTTGTGTTGTTGACAGCTGGTTAAAGCTTGCAAGGAGGGGTATATTTTCTGCGTATGGGAACTAAGATGAGGGCTTTTTGTGTCCCAGGTGTCAACCCAATGACAGCACTCAACCACTGTCTTAGGGTCTCTGTCTTATAGATGGCAGGGTGTAAAGGTAGAAATCATCAACCTGGAAGAGTTTGAGGGTGTCCTCTGTTTTAATGGCTTGGAGACAGTCTAGCCATTGTTTTAATGCTTGATTCTTTTTCAAGATAACTCAGACCAGGTTTGGATTGTCTCCTCAGGCATATCTCTCCAACCCTTCCTCCAGCGGTTGGGAGTTATCTTGAAAGCCTTTATGATGACTTAGTGGACAAGGGTGAGGTGTCCTTGCTCCTCTGAATAAGACTCAAGGTTTGGGATGACTGAATTCATTGTTTGGATAAGACTCAAGGTTTGGGAGGACCAAATTTAATGTCTGAATAAGACTCAATGTGCATGATGATCAGGGGTTAGCACAAGGGTGAATGTAAGCCTTTAGATATATTTTATTTTGCTGAAACTCTCGTGTAGAACTAAAAGTAGGCTTACACTGGGAATACACATATTTTGCAGTACTTTGCGCTGTCCAATTATTGTAAGTGGCGTGGCAAGAATAGTACATAGATTCTTTAGATATTAAGTTTTCGGAAATTACTTATGCTTGGTAAGCCCAGGATTGCCGACGTGTACGCAGGAATGATTTTACACAACACTGAAACACGTGGGAGAATAAACTCTTTATTCTGCTGATTGTCTCATGAACCATGTTCCTGGTCGAATTGGCTTGAAGGTCAAGTGGGCTAGGCATGTGCCGGTCGTCTGACTAAGTCTGGGCAATTTTCCCGTGGGTGGGGGATTGCCTGCAGATATGAATGGCTGGTGCTGAAGTACCCTTCAATAAATAAATTCATAGGAATACTACGGCTGGCTGAGGCATATCCGACTCAGTTCAAGGATTCAAAATTGTATTCTCAAGATCCGCCAGGCTTCATGGACATGTGAATAAATTTAACTGGTGAAAGAAAATGATTCAGACAATGAGCAATGTTTGGGCGCTGTTTACATAAAAATTCTTTTAAATGGTTCGATTTAAATATGGCGAATCTGTTGGGGGAGGGCCATGTGGCCTGGAATTGAGGATTCCGAGTCGGAAATTACGAGTCTCTTAACGTGAGAACAAAAATTGAATTAATTTGTATATAGTTCCCTACTTTACCTATCGAGAGAGAGAGAGAGAGAGAGAGAGAGAGAGAGAGAGAGAGAGAGAGAGAGAGAGAGAGGGTGGAGTGATAACACCAGGGAGACGAAAATTTCTGGGCTGAAAGCCCTCGATTGACTGCCTATAGAATGTGCCTAACTAAGAATTTGGGACCTTCAAATTTTCTCTCACATATGGACAAAGGAATAAGGGCACTGTTCCTTTTATTAACACTTCTACCTTCACTCTTCCTAGATAGCCAGTTTTGAAAATCATGCAAGCTATCATGCGTTATCTATAAAAGCTCTTGTAAAGGTTAATGACTCTCTCTTCTCATGAACTAATTTGGGAATGCATGTGGTCTATCAATTCCTAACACTGATTTGCAGTCACTTTTCACACCTAACATAAACCTAAACAAAAATATATCGACACTTGCACTTACACTATGGAACTCTGGCTATTCTCATGTACTTATGAAAAGGGAAAAATTACTATGATCGTGTACTCGGGAAGATCGCCAATTGGTATGAAATTGCTCTAGATTCTTATGGGAATTCTTGGCGAAACAGATGATCACAGGGAGTTCATAATAGTAACCAAGGGGCTGACATGTAAGATTGTCAATCCAGGAAAAAATAATGGGGTTCAGCTAATTGATTATATTTACATAAAACAAACAGATCAAAAGAAAATGGAATTACTGGGCAGGGAAGTAACAGAGCCCTTCTAAATGACTGGATCATATACAAATAAATATTCTATGTCGATCGTGTCTCCAGAGACTGACCATCGCAGGGGGTTAGAATAGGGTTGGCATAAGACCACTGCACATGTGGTAGAGCCGAAGATATGCAGGACGGTTACTTGCAAGAAACACTAAAGCAAGCAAAGGGAACTTTCCTGATAAAGAAGCTGTAAGGACAACTCAGTTCTACAGCAAGTAGATACACAATTACATTAACACTTGACAATTCGATACGAAATCACAGTGGGTCTTCGCATTTTGGCAATGAAAATGAATCAAGCAGAGAAATAATAGGATCGTGACCATCTCTAAAAAATAACTTTTTCTACATTACCTTCGTCAGGATGACGTTGTCTTCTTCCGATAGGGCGTCGGTGATGGAGGGAGAGAAATGAAGGGGAATGCCCTACAAAACAATGCTGGCTCGAAGACAAGCACGTGGTATGGGGTACAAGGGACAGGCAAGGTGGACTGCAAGTGTCCTATGATAGGTTCTGCCGCTCTCTGAGACTGAAACTTCAGTCCGGGGGGGCTTAAGTAACTTCGGAAGGATTAAGCTAGGGCATCCTGGCAGGTGTCGCAGGGGTCAACAGGTCACGTGTTGGTGAAAGTCATTTCTCAAGATAATGGCAGCAGGTGCATGTTGGGGCCTGTAGGGCCAGCATGTTCTCTTTCTAATTCTCCCTTTGACGGCTGTCCGCCTCCGTTGAAGATTAGCATCTGGGAAATGAATCCTGGACAGCCACTTTGAACAGAGAGAAGGGTTATGGATTTCCTTTAGAGAGAGCAAGAAGAGAGTTGGTGGCAGGGGCGAAATATACCCTCCTTGCCTTTATTCAAAATGAATAACCTGAGTTTTATGCTTATCTTTATGTTTAAATTATTGAAGGCTGGGTTGCTTGAAAAAAAAGTGGCTCTTGTAGAAATATGTGTATATATGTGTGTGTGTGGTGTGTGTGTAGATTAAATACCAAATCATCTGACTTAAGGGATTTTGTCTGGTGGGGTAGACGCAGATGGATAAATAATTATTATAGCCTGAATAATCTACTCCCTTATACCACCTGTAACTACAAACGAAATTCTACTCATACAAAAGAACCAATAACGACTACATTTTAACGCGCATTATTGTTGAGGCGCATGCCCCAAAATAATGCGCTGCTCACAAACGTTTTCCTCCCCCCCCCCCCCTGCCCCCCTCTCACAAGGCCAACGGCCGATACCAAGAGCGTGGGGAGGCACATCCACCCCCCCCTCTTTCCTCGTCTTCAAACAGAACAGTAGCCCCTTTCCATATTCCGCGTGGAATCACTTAAAGGTCCCTCCTCGCTACTCCCACACCCCCACTTTTCGCTCTCGCTCCCTTCTCGCAAATATTTTGAACTGGGAGCGAAGTTGTTTTAATTCCCATAGGTCTACTTGTTTCCCCCTTCTCTTTTTTTACTCACTCTCTCTCTCTCTCTCTCTCTCTCTCTCTCTCTCTCTCTCTTTCTCTCTCTCTCCAGACGTGCTTGTGTGTGTTGTTCATTTTATATGCTTCTGTAGGCTTTTTAACGGGGAAAAAAATGGGGCTTTGTTCCTCCCTCTATTTAGCTTTTTGCTTCGACTTGTATAAACTATGTACCTCATGTACCCATTAACTCTCTCTCTCTCTCTCTCTCTCTCTCTCTCTCTCTCTCTCACGCACGTTCGTTTAGTCTTTTTGTTGAAATCTTTGCCCGTTCTTTCCCTCTGCATAGTAATTGTGTACCTGGATATGTATATGTACCCCGCGTACTCCTAAACTCTCTGTCTCGCATAACTAACTTTCGCTTTAGCTTGGTGTCGCTGGGAATCCCCGAGATCCCATAGGCACACGTCTGCTATCGACATCCGCGTCCACCCTTGATTCTGGAACTCGATTACTCTTCACCCATCTCGAGTCCTCGGCAGTTAAACGTCCTTTCCTCATTATTATTCGCTTGGTCCATCGCCTAAGTTATTGTAGGAGGAGGAGAGGGAAAAGGAGAAGGATTAAGGTCGGAATTAGGATGCCGTAGTGATGTGCACATGGATGTAGAATGTGTTTGGCGACGGCAGAATTCGCTCAGAAGCTACTTTTGTTAGTGATTATTATTCGTTTGCTTCAGTTTGGTATGAATGGAAAGCGATTGAAAACAGCGAGAGAAAAGAAGTGGAAGACGGATTTTGACTGTTGCTAAGCTGGTAATTTCGACGCAAAATAAAGTTCTAAGGCAACTTTGCCGTAGTTTATCATACTGTTCATTGCTTTGTTTTATTTCATCTCATATTGGAATTTTTTCTGTCCATATTTGTTTCTGTGATGCATCATATTATTTTGCATTTGAAGTATCTTTAACGCTTCAACATCTCATCTTAAATTAACCAAATTTGCAATTTGAGATAACATATATTTTACAACTTGAGGTTTCAAATATAATGAGTTTTGTTGGAGGAGTCTATAGATGTTACATTAAATCGGTAACCGTGTGCCTGTCAACCAACGAATTGAGGAGGGTTTTACATTTAGTATTTACAATATATATATATATATATATATATATATATATATATATATATATATATTAATATATACACGCATTAAGCTACAAATATCCTTTAATATTTTAATATCTAATTCTCTTTACCTCAGAATTTATAAATTTTTATATATGCTAACTGAAAGGGAATTTTTAGTTGATAATTTCGTCGGCTCCCGGGCCTAGGTTCTCGATGAAATTATTAACAACTAAAAATTCCCTTTCAGTTAACATCTATGAAAATATATTAATTCTGAGGTAGAGCGGATTAGATATTAAAGGACATTTGTAGCTTGATGCGTATATATTGAATCACGGTGATGTGATCAGACTCATATATATATATATATATATATATATATATATATATATATATATATATATATATATATATATATATGTGTGTGTGTGTGTGTGTGTGTGTGTGTGTGTGTTTATAGCGTTTATTCATATTTTCTTTGATACTCACATACACAAGTAACATTTTTCCTTTGGGGTGAAGTAATTTTTGTTATGGTTTTACGACAAGTTCTCGCGTTTTTTTTCCCCAAAAGATTTCCTGGGATTAAAAGGGGCTTCAAAGGCCGCATAGAAATTGCTCTTTATCCGGATCCCTCATTCGTATTCCGCAATCCTCTGATCTTGGGCTGTTAAGGGTATGGATACAACTTTCCCTTAGCTAATATCGTTCAAAGGATTATAGATATTACCCTACTCTGCAGTCTCCAAAATTACATGCGTTTAACTTAGCCAACAAAACAGGTTCTCATTTCCCAGAATTAATTCTGATTTTCAAATTGTGTTTTTTTTCCTTGGTTTTATTCATATTTTCAGTGTCATTTATAAAATAGAACGTTTTTTTTCTATAGAAACGGTAAACATTCTTTTCAAAATTAGGCTGATCAGTGTCCAAGGAAATGTTTTGCCTTGAGAAGTTATTTTATACTTATATTCATTCGCTATTCATTAGTTTTCTTACTTTAACAGAGGCAAACTGAATTTGGTATTAGTCATAAGGTTTTATAAAAAAAGAAAAAAAGTTAAATTTCTTTTTTTGGAATTTATGGCTAAATATAATTTGATTTAACTTTATTTTTGCAGCGAAATGCTCCTTGTGTCATTGGTGATTCTAGCAGTATTATATTTGGTCAAGGATCTGGACGTTTTGCCTATGTGTGTTTGAGTTTTGTATGGTTTGGTATGCTCCAGTAATGTGGAGAAATTTAAATTTTGTACCTGAATGCTTTCGGTGTGCGATGGTGCAAAGAGGCAACCCATTGCGGGTATAGTTTCAGTATGAGATGTCATGGAATATCCAACGCTGGGATCATCCCCTCTCCAAATTACTCGTAAGTGCTCATGCGTGTGGTCTCGTCTCAGTTGCTTGAGAGAGAGAGAGAGAGACCTTACCTTACCTTACAGACCTTACATCTTGTTCGGGTTGCCCCAGGAGGTCCCTCAGTGTGAGGCACCTCTAATGTCTACCAGAGAGTTGCTAGTACATCTTCCGGTATATTTTTTTGCATCTTCCAATCTTGGATGGTCTGGGATGCAGTTTAGATATTTGTCGAGCTTATTCTTAAACACATCTACGCTCACTCCTGATATATTCCTCAGATGAGCTGGCAACGCATTGAATAGACGCTGCATTATCGATGCTGGGTGCGTAGTGGATTAATGTCCTGTGTGCTTTCCTTATTTTTCCTGGTATATTTTTGGGCACTATTAATCTACCTCTGCTTGCTCTTTCTGATATTTTTAGTTCCATGATATTTTCTGCTATTCCTTCTATCTGTTTCCATGCCTGAATTATCATGTAGCGTTCCTCTTCTCCTTTCCAGACTATATAATTTTAAGAATTGTAGTCTTTCCCAGTAGTCTAGGTCCTTAACTTCTTCTATTCTAGCTGTAAAGGACCTTTGTACACTCTCTATGTGCAATATCCTTTTGATAGTGTGGGTACCATATCATATTGCAATATTCAAGTGGATACGAACATATGTTTTATAAAGCATAATCATGTGTTCAGCTTTTCTTGTTTTTGAAGTGCCGTAACAACATTCCCATTTTTGCTTTACATTTTGCCAACAGAGTTGCTATTTGATCATTGCATAACATGTTCCTATTCATCATCACACCAAGGTCTTTAACTGCTTCCTTATTTGTGATGGTCTCATTATTAGGTCCCTTATATGCATATAGCTTTCTTTCTCTGTCTCCATAATTTATTGATTCAAATTTATCAGAGTTAAATACCATCCTATTTACCTCTGCCCAATCATATACTTTGTTAAGGTCTCTTTGTAGAGCGTTCCTATCTTCATCACAAGTAATTTCTCTACTTATTCTTGTGTCATCTGCGAAACTACTCACTACCGAATCCTTAACATTATTGTCTATGTCCTTCAATCATAATAACAAACAGTATTGCAGCTAACACCGTACCTTGCGGCACACCGGATATTACCTTGGCTTCATCCGATTTCTCGTCGTTTGCAATAACTATCTGTTTTCTGTTGTGTAAAAATTCTTTTAACCATCTTCCTACTTTATCCACGATATTGTGTTTTCTAATTTTCTTCGAACTAATATATTTATGTCTACTTTATCAAAAGCTTTTGCAAAGTCTAAATAAACCACATCTGTTTCATTTCCGCTTTTCATATTTTTGAATATGTTTTCACGGTGGACTAACAGTTGGGTTTGTGTACTTTTTCCGGGTACGAAACCATGTTGTCCTTTATTAAACAAATTATTTTTTATTAAATGTTTCATAATATTTTTCTTCATTACCCTTTCATACACTTTCATTATATGTGATGTTAGACTCACAGGCCTATAATTACTTGCCTCTAGTCTTGATCCACTTTTGAAAGTAGGGGTAATATACGCTAATTTGTGCTCATCATATATCTTGCCTGTATCTACACTTTGTCTTAATAATATTGCAAGTGGCTTTGCGATAGAATGAACTACTTTCTTTAACAAAATAGCAGGAATTCCATCAGGCCCTGCAGCAGCTCCATTTTTAATTTCATTAATAGCCTGCACAATATCAGCTTCATTAATATCTATGTCAGCTAAATATTCACTATTTTCATCCCTTACTTCTATATCATTATCTTCATTATCTATTCTAGGGGTGAATTCTCTCTTATATCGTTCTGCCAGTATGTTGCAAATTTCCTTTTTTTCATTCGTTAATCTCCCTTCAATTCTCAGAGGGCCTATTTCTATTCTTCTTTTATTCATCTTCTTCGCATATGAGTATAATAGTTTGGGGTTTTGCTTGATATTTAATAGGGTTTTTTCTTCCAAGTCCCGTTTTTCATTTTCTTTTGATTGTATAATCTTTTGTTCTGCATTTTCTATCTTACTTTTTAGTTCTATAACTTTCCATGCATTTTTTTTCTTTTGCAAGACCTTTTTTCCACTTTCTGATTTTCTGGAACAAGATTCTTCTGTCTCTTGGTATGCATGAATGATGTTTACTTTTCTTCTTCGGTATATATTTTTCCACTATTATCTCCAATATTTTATATAATATCTCCGTATTTACCCTTATGTCATCACTTACGAAATGTTATCCCAATCTTTGTTTAATTCTTCATTAATTTCTGACCATTTTATATTTTTACTGTAGAAGTTGTATTTTCCATATCCTTCCCACTTTTTCATTTCTTGCTTATCTCTATTTTCACTTGCTTTGGAATGAACTGTTAATTCTATGACATTATGGTCTGAAATACTCGCATTATAAACTATTATTTCTTTAACATAATTCATCTCGTTCACAAATACTAGGTCTAAAGTATTTTCCTTTCTTGTTGGCAGGTGATTTATTTGTTGAATGTTGTATTCTAGTAGCATATCTAATAGCTTTTCAAATTGCCTCTTATCTTCTGCACTACTATTACTCTCTTTTTTATATGTATAAGTACAACCACAATCTCCTATTCGTTCTTTCCATTCTACGAAAGGAAAGTTGAAGTCACCAGATAGGAGAATAGTCCAGTCCTTGTGATTTCTACATATATCATCCAATTTTTCAATTATTAAGTCAAACTCTTTAGTATTAGGAGGTCTATATATTACTATGTTCATCAATTTTTCAGATTCAAATTCTACCGCTATTAGTTCACATTCTGAGTTACTATATTTCTCATATATTTTTCCTTGTTTTTTGTCTTTCCCATATATTGCGGTTCCCCCTTGATTCCTATTTTTTCTATCTGATCTATAAGTTTGGAACCCTTTTATTTGATCATCATTCCCAGTCTCTTGGGAATACCAGGTTTCACTTATATTCATTATATCTATTTTCTTTTCATTTTGGGTTAGTTCTTCTAAGTACTCTATTTTTCTTTTTGAGTTACTCGTAACTAAACCCTGCGCATTCATCACTATGATGGTTTGCGTGTTTTCTCCTTCATTTAATACTGATAGTAATAAGGATTTTCCCATGTCTCTTTCCTGTTCTGGTATGTTGTTCTTTTTTTCATTTCCAGAAATTCTGACATTAAAAAATCCAACTTTTCATAATATTTGATCTTCCTTCATCATAATTATTCATTTTGTGTCTGAATCTGCAATTTTCTCCGTTTCTGCAATATCCTCTTGCATAATAAATACAGTTATTATCTCTTGAGTAGAATTTCGGAGCTGATGCTTTGAAATTCTTTGCTGACACCTCTGCATATCTCATTGGTGGTTTGCTTTTCTCTTTTACCTGATATTCTTGATTTCTCTCTTTATTTGTTTCTTTCTTATTTTGGATTTTATTACTTGGTTGGTTATTTATTTGATTATGATTCATGGCTACAGGGTGCATATATTTGCATTTTTTGTCGAACTTACATCCTTTTCCTTCTTTTAGGTTTTTACATATTTTTGGATGCAGATCTCTGCAATCATCCCCATATCCATCTAAGTATGCACATTTACCATATATTTCATAGTTTTGACATATCTTAGGATGTTTGTAGTAACATCTTTCTCCAAATCTGCAATTCCCTCTTTTCAAAAGGTTGCAGATTTTGTCTTTCTTGTCTATTTTTTCCTCTTTCCCGTCATTGTATAGATCTGGGTAGAGCCTCTTCGGGATTTGCTTTTCTGTTGTCATATCGTAATTTATTTCTTCGTAGGTATGCTGCTTTATTGCCTCATATGTAGTATCAATGAGTATCTCTGCATCCATACTTTTATCTTGTTCTTTGTTTTCCTTATTTTTTTCTGTCATTTCATTTTTGTTTACTTCTCTTCCGTTTTCCTCTTTTCTTCTTTTTCTTCTTCTTCTTCCTCTTCTTCTTCTTCTTATTCTTCTTCTTCTTCTCTTCTTCTTCTTCATCCTCAACTATTTGTACATTCAATCCTTGATTTAATAACATTGTCTATCCATGATAGACATGTTGAACAAAAAATTCTTGATCTTTTCTCAAATCTTGTATTACCTCAGCACACTGTGGATGGGTCGGAATGTTGCATGCAGCACATTTCTGATTAGGTTTTGTGGATTGACTATGCTATACCAAACCTTACACAGTTTGCATGCTTTTGGCATTCTTTTTCCTAATGCATCAATTAGTATATTCACAAGATTCACCTTATTCATTTTCTTTGTCGGAATATGTTGGTTTATGTATATTTTCTTTATTGAGTCTCTTGACCACTTGGATTTTATTTGGAACTTCTTCAATTATTTTCAAGATGTTTTCATTAGATTTGTTCCAGTTTGAAGGATTATATCCTTCTAATATATCTATGAATGCTTTTGTATCTTTTTGGTTAGGACTGTTGCTGATTTCATACATGAGAAATGCCAGTTCCCTTCCTGCTACCTCATCGTATTGCGAATCTGCTAAACACGCCAAATTACGCCACCTTTTCCCGCAGAGAGAGAGAGAGAGAGGAGAGAGAGAGAGAGAGAGAGAGAGAGAGATCTTTCAGTTGTTTCACGAATAGAGGAATTCTCAATAAGAAAGAAAGAGAGAGAGAGAGAGAGGCTATGGGGGGGGGGGGGCGACCGGCGGGGGGTTGCTGGAAGAGATTGGCCTAATTCTTCCATGCTTAATTTTTTGCCCTTCTCTCTCCTTATAAAGTTTCCTGTGCTTACCCTTTCCTCATGCGAAGGTACCCACTCCATCTCCTCATCCTCCATTTTTCTTCCCTTTTGTGGCGCTCTTGCGTGTCCTCTGGAGGACTCGTTAAAGACGTTGACTTTTGATGGATCAGCATCATCCTTATTCCTCCTCTGCTTCTCCTGTTCGCATGCCACGGAGCCATGCGTCTTGATTTTCCCGGGCGTCAATATTCCTGCGATGGGGAGTTTCACTTTTTTTCGAAACGGACGCTTAAAAGTGGTGGGTGGTCCTTACGACAACGAGAGCGATTTTTATTGCTGATTGAGTAGCGCTACCAAGGTATAGAACTCATGAGTGCTTCAATTATTAGAGAAAAAAAATTGCTACGTTGCGTTTTTCTTCGACATTTGATTACAAATAATCATTTAAGTAGTCTCTCGAGTTTCTTATACCAGTCACTTTTTCGTTATTTGTTTTCTTCACATACCAGCTACTTACAATGTTATTTCCTTGAATGATGACTGTTTGAAAATACGCATCGTAACTACGATGCATGAACTGTAGCCGTGACCTCTTTTTCACCTAGAGATATTTCTTTTGGTGGAACACAGCAGTGCAAGAACTTGTACTAGAAAAGGAACTAAGATTATGGGAGTCTAGAACCATTTTAAGCCTCTAAAGGTCAGTATATGTATGAGGCTGATCTTTAGATGAGGGACAGCTGTCCTGGATTAAATCTCCTTAGAACATCTTGTGCAAATGTACTCAAGACATATTTTTAACTGTATAAAAGCAGACTTTTAGAGGTCTCCACAGGCAGTGCTATTACATATTGATAATATTCTATTTTTTTATAATCAACGCTGTGCGATTTTCACTTAATTGTACGCAGGATACATTATTCTCTTGGCTCTTTCTATGGGAATGTATACGTATATCTATTCTAAAACTGAATTTCTTGATCTTCTGGCTTCAATGAAGTGAATTATGATCCATGTATAGAGAGTTATACAATATGCTGCTGGTGTATTAGGACAATTTCTTGTAGACATGATATTTTCCTGAATATTGTTTCTGCTTGAAAAAAAAAATACATTCAGCATTTACAATATGCATACGATGTCCTCAGAGCCGGTGAAATATTACCGTCATTTTTATTATAGCATGTTTTCACAGTTTTTTATGTAGAAGGAATTTTAAATATTAACTTGGTTAATTTGGTTATTGTTATGTAGTTCATCGATCCTATAAGTCTAACATTTAGTAATACTGAAGATAATACAGATTTACAGATTAACTCGATGTCGAAAGATAATGTACATGAGTTAAATTATTTTTTGCTCCTCTAAATAGTTCCTCATTGGAGGAGTGGGCTGTGTACACCCGACTATCAGTCTGGTAACCCGAGGTCGTTCTCCCCCTGGTGCCACTGCGGAATCAGAGGAATTTATTTCTGGTGATTAGAAATTCCTTTTTCGATATAATGTGATTCATATCCCACAATAAACTCTAGGTCCCGTTGCTAAGTAACCAATTCTATTCGAACATAATCTCCGCTATGCTTGCTTCGGGCAAGGTTGCCTATAGATTTCATCAAGGTAATTCTCGTAATATACCTGGATGGAATGACTTGGTTAAAGATCTGTATACATACTTACGAGAAATGTTTCTACTGTGGAGGCAAAATGGTAGCCTGAGGGAAGGACACTGCATTACTAATGAGACAGGCGAGAGTTCGGTTCAAACTTACTCTTAAGCACTGCAGATTAAATGAAATACAACTAAGAGCTGATGCAATGTCTAGAATATTAGAATCTAGTGATCATCCTCGTCTTCGGAAAGATATCCAGTCCTTAAATCCCGAAACTAAAAAGCTATCAGAGAGAGTAGGGGAAGCAGTCGGAGACGAGACTATCGCAAGTATGTGGGGCGATCACTTCAACAATATCCTGAATTGCATAAATGATCAAGATTCCCGAAGGGATATAGATAACCTCCTACTGACAACATTCAATTTCATTTTGCAGACCGTATCACGCCAGGCAACATCAGTGTTGCCTTAAACAGCCTACCTAATAATAAATCGCCCGGCTGTGATGGTCTTCCCGCAGAGGCTTTCAAATTCTGCCATCCGATAATTTCCATTTTGCTAGCTGCCCTATTCAATGCATGCATAATTCACCAGTTTCTTCCAGACTCCCTACTCTTAGTTCACTTGATATCATTAATCAAAAACAAGCTAAAGGATGCAGCTGACCCTGGCAACTACCGGCCGATTGCAATCACAACGATCGCATCGAAGATACTTGAGTCTGTTCTTCTAGTGAGACTTCTCCCCTTTCTACACACCACTGACAACCAGTTCGGGTTTAAAGCAAACCACTCAACCGACACCTGCATCTACATACTGAAAGAATTGCTGAACTACTACGTATCATCAGCCTCTCCTGTTTTCCTTTGTTTTGTGGATGTGAGAAAAGCATTTGACAGAGTAAACTACCTGAAGCTCTTCCTGTAGCTGCATAAAAGAGGCACACCCCTATATCTAATTGGCATTTTACATTGCTAGTTATCCACACAGCAATTCTGTGTCAAATGGGGTAACGTATTATCGTACACCTTCGGCTCCTTCAACGGGCTTTGGCAAGGGGGCATTCTCTCTCCATACTTGTTTAATGTGTACACAGATGCCTTGAATGTCAAATTGAACTCACTCCCAATCGGATGCACTGTCAATGAAACAACTATAAACAACCTCTGTTACGCCGACAATATGGTTCTTATTTCCCCATTAGTGGAAGGTCTCCAACAACTCATCGACACTTGCCGCCAATATGCAGAGGAATTTGATATAATTTACAACGAAACCAAGACCCAGTGCATGTCGCTGTTCCCGAGATCGCTTAAGCATATAGCAGAACCACAAATTTTTCTCGGAAACCATCGGCTGGAATTTGTGCACGAATTTCCGTATTTGGGTCACATTATCACCGACGACGTAAAAGATACGGCAGACATTGAACAGAAGCGTCGTAAACTATATGCAACTGGCGACATGATGGCAAGGAGTTTTGCCTTCTGTCACCGAGACGTGAAACTGCTGCTCTTCCGCTCGTACTGCTGCAGTATGTATGGGTGTTCCCAGGACTGGGTGTTCCCTCTGGACGAACTTTACCCGAGAGACCATGAGACGTATCACTGTTGTGCACAATGACATTTTGAGACGCCTCACAAACACTCCCCGCTACCATTCCGCCACACAGATGTTCAAAGAAAACCACCTGGACAATTTAAAAATCATTGTAAGGCGAACGATGTCCAGTCTGGTAACCCGAGTGAGAAACAGCAGCAACTCGCTCATACAAAGCATCCTAAGGAGTGAAGCAAGAAGAAGATCTAAAATGTGGGAAAGATGGGAAAATGAGGCCTTTGTCTTCTAAAGGAATTAATCTCTGTATTGGCAACATGTCATTTGCAGATTCTGTCATTAATATTATATTTATTGCTGATATTTTACTTTTCCATTATTACTGTGAATACTATCAAGTTAAAGTTTTTTTTTTTTACATTCAGTTTTCGTATTTAGCCCTCTGGACCTGACTACTGTAACCACCAAAGTCTCTAGTTGAAATTTAAGTTATATAATCTGTGCATTAACTGTTATAACTCTCAATGCTTTTTTTCTAACCAATATTATTACTGTTATTACCAGTATTATGATTATTATCTTTTATGGTACCTCAGCTATTTTGCGGATAGGTGCCGATTATTCATTTTTTTATCATGTCTCGTGTATCTAGATTGTGTATGATAACTGTCTGTATTTTGCATATTCCTTGTATATGGCTCTGAGCTGAAATAAAGGATATTATTATTATTATTATTATTATTATTATTATTATTATTATTATTATTATTATTATTATTATTATTATTATTATTATTATTGATATCTAGTCACGTAAAGAAAAACAAAATCTATTATTTCGGGCCGGCCCTAGGGGAGCTGTTAATCAGCTCAATGGTTTGGTTAAACTAAAATATACTTGACTTTTTGCTCTTCTAAGTACCATTTGCTACATTGATACTATAAAGGTTCACATTTGATAACAATATATGAAAAACGCTAGTAACCATCATCATCATCCATTTCTAGAGTAAACTAGACAGTCTGTAGTTGTTCTTAAAAAAATGCAAAATATTTTTCCTGTAGGTTTTCTTATATTTACGTCTGCAATTGATATAACCAAAATGTCTGCTACATAGCGAAATTGTGGTTCATATATTTTGATAATATTGGAAATATAATGTTAAAAAATCCATATAAAAATTGAGACTGTGATACTGCCATGCCCAATGTTTGTTTATAGAATAACTCAATATGAGCATACAATTATCCAAAACATAATTCAGTTAAGTTCAGAGTTGAACCAACGGGTAGTTATAAATCCGGCCTGGTAAGTTTATTTTCTTTTATTTTGATACTAATTCAAAGAACTTTTATTTAAATAGAGAAGGTACATCGAGGATTAATTTGAATCGTGAGGCTGTTTAAGTTTTCCGCTAGGTTTAACGAATTAATCAAAAGGGTTTCTAAGATTTCCAAATAGCAGGGATACAATTCTCAATTCTATATCATACGAAAGTGTATACGAAGCATAGCGTAGAGGACTATAGGTCCCAAAGAATGATTTTCTTTTTATGAATATGAACCAAGCCAGATAATATGCAAACATTGAAGGACTAGTGGAAACTAAGTCATGGCAATTCGTTTGTGTACTGCTGTCACTTTATAAATCTTCCATTAATGAGATATGTCACGTTATCTGTTTTAACTAATGTATCGATCAGCCTTATTGTTTTGGAATTTTGTATGACTTCCTATGCAGACAGACATTCGTGAAGCGTTCTGAGGCAGTCATTTTACCAGGAGAATTTAATGTTAGGAACAAGTCCTTTATGAATATTATATAGGTGACGTCAAAAATCGCTGAGTGTTCAGAGAATCAAAAAGGACATCCAGTAGTTAAAGTTCCTGGTTTTGTTGAGCTTCAAAATGATAAAACTTATCCAAAGGCACACGCACCTTCTCCATTAACATTTTGTATATGACAAAATTCCCGTTTTTAATGATCTTGTTATGTCCAAAGGCGATCGTCAATGTGTTTTTCGAAATTTCTTCTTAGATTTGACCGCAGGTTGTCCGTTTTCCCCTCTTGGATCCCGTATATTTCCTATTGTGAAAATGTCATCCAGCCTGACTTTTAAATACTACTGTTGAAAGCTCTTTATTAACTGCTGGGATAGTCCTTTGAAGAACGATTATCTTCTGCCTCAGTGTTTTGATAAGGTAATTTGATAGAACCGAGCTTATTTATCTTTTATTATTTTGAACCATTAGAAGTTGTTGGAAGAATACAGTTCGACATTAGCGGGAAGGACGAGAGGATAACTTAGAAAGCAATGTTGACAGATTAGCCGTTTGTAGGCTAGATTTAGCCGGATTCAGCTTTATCTAGCCCAAAAAATTGCATTTAGCCGATAGCCGGAACAAAACAGCCAAAGCCCAAATTCTTCAGCCATTTTCTAGCTGTTTTTCAATTTTAACTCAAACATTGAATATAACCTCAGTGTCACGTATTTAAATGTATCCGGTATTAACTTAGAAAGTAAAAACAGTTCAGAATTACCGTGCCCCTAAATGTTGGGGTCTTGAGGGGAAGGTGAAAGCTGCTAGTGCCCTGGGTTAGGGGTAGTTGATCGTACCCACTGGACGCTTACAAGTCCCAGGTTCTGTTCATGTGTATCAACTTGTAACTGCTAGAAATATCACGAGTTACACGACTTGTACGAGGTGAATCAGCTCGCATCAGTTAAGTCTGAGCACACACACACACACACCCAGAGGGAAAGAATTAATGTTTAGGTT
>NC_087200.1:4331316-4363816 GCF_015104395.2 Macrobrachium nipponense | reverse complement strand
TTCATGGCGGTTAAAAAAAAAAAAAAAAAAAAAAAAAAAAATTCAATAAAACCCCTTCAGTGACTGTTTTTTTAGAATCTTATAAACGATAATTTTGTGCTTGGGATTTCAGAGGTACTGGAGTTTAAGATTATATGTACAGTTGTTCTGTAATAATGGGGTTTAGGGCCGGTTCTAGGTCGTTATAAAAACATCAAGATGTTTACAAGCGCCGAAGAATTAAATCAAAATAGCAGAAATTCCAAGTGATGACAGTCGTGTTAGCTTTCTTCCACTTTTTGTAGAAATTCAAGTAGTTTAGATAATTGGAAAGAAAAACGAGAAGCCATGCAGATAAGAAGATACAAATAACATGGAAGATTCTATGGTCAGAGATCAAGGAGATTGTGGAAATATGTGATTAGTTCTTCAATCAGATTTTGCAGCACGTACCTGTTTATGTTGTTTTGTTGACGTAAAGGGACAAAGGTTTTATTTATCCCTTCGTATCTAATACTGTTTGTAGAGAAAGCAAAATAAGTTAGTGCTTGTTTGAATTCATAAGGGTAAGTTCTTATTTTCGCATCATTAGTGATGATTATGTAAACGATTGATGTTATTCATCAGGGTGATATTTTCATCCATGAAATGTAGATTTTGTAAATATTAACAAGATCATTCACTGATAATGTGCATGCGTTTTTTAGTACGGAAGTCCTTATGCCGTCATGTTACAAAATTTCAGTCCTTGCTTTGCAACCTCTTCCCTCATAATTTCCATTCTGACGATGCAGCCGAATCTAAAGAGACGATAATATATTTTTCAGTATTTATGAAGCGGACGTTATTCAATTATTATGAGAGAGAGAGAGAGAGAGAGAGAGAGAGAGAGAGAGAGAGAGAGAGAGAGAGAGAGACGCTAAACTTTGATTTTCGTCAGGAATCAGCTGCCATTAGCATATTCTTTCAGAGAACCATCGGTACCACAAATAAATCAGCGGTAGAATTAATGTTTGTTTATTTTTATTCATTACCATTAATATTAAGCTGCACTATTTATAAGGAAGTGAAACTAAATCGTTCCCTGATGTGCGCTGTGTTGAAAGTAGTTAGGTACCAGCGATGACAAGGGTTTTGATTGCAAAGAATTCCAAATGGATTTTAGCACTGATTTTGATTCAGTAAATCATAAGGCATTTGTATATAAATCTCAGAATCCTGGATTGATTGGATATATTTTAGGATTGCTTCAAGATTTCCTTACTGGTAGGCGGCAGCGAGTTGTTGATGGGATCTGTAGCGAACCAAGACCTATTGTGTGTGGAGTTCCACACGGTAGTGTTTTTCGCAAGC
This sequence comes from Macrobrachium nipponense, assembly GCF_015104395.2. Lineage (NCBI taxonomy): Eukaryota > Metazoa > Arthropoda > Malacostraca > Decapoda > Palaemonidae > Macrobrachium > Macrobrachium nipponense. The sequence goes on along the minus strand of NC_087200.1, from coordinate 4,362,484 downwards.
AGTTACTTTAAGTGTATAAAAGTGATATGGTTTTTGGCCTGGAAAGCAAAATTGGCCAGTATGCCAGTGATGCAACACTTGTGGCATACGAGAGATGAAGCTGCCCTTAGTCTCAAACGTGACTTGGAGCGAATTAGCGAATGGCGTAGTTTGTGGGATATGAAGCTTGAACTCCCAGTGAAAATGGAAACCACTTTATTGGATTAGTAGACCTCCCCGTGAGGTGGATGGACCCTGCTGAATGGGTCTAATGCTGTAACTAGATGTAACATTAAACTTGTATCTTAATTTTTAGAAATACCGAATAAAAGTGTCAGGAAGTGGTGCACGGAAATTGTTCATTGTACATAAAAACTCATGTATTTATAAGTATTAAAATCAATGCGACATTTCTCAGGTCATTTGTCCTTCCTGTACTAGAATGCTGTTGTCCATTGTGATGTCACCTCTGCCAGTGTGGTGGCAAGCTTCGGTTACCTTACATTATCAGTTATGACTTGGACTGTCGACGGATGGTCTCGTTTGTTAGTTTTTCATAAGTTGTATTTTAAGAGACCTTCCACATTCAAAATTCATCTATGATCCTCTCTTCCTGCCGAGAGCCACCAGATTTGTTGAATAACAGCACCAATATGAAGTAAATGTGACCGGCTGTCGAACTTCTCAGTTCCAGAGGTCCTTTATACTCAAACAGTTGGACTGGCGATGTTATGCAATTAAAACCTCAAACTTTCAATCGAAGATGCAATGCTTTGCGACCCTAAGGCAATTCCACTTTCATCTATTTATTCATTAATTTATTCATTTATTTTTTCTTTCCCAGTAAGTAATCTCCTCATGCTGTATTTATTTCCTTTTCCTTTCTGCTACATCTTTCAAATGTAATAATAATAGTATATTCTTACTGAAAGGACTTTAAGGATATAGGCTAAGAACAAAAATATAAATTACACAGTGTTATGGTCATTTTTGTCATTATTTGTATTTTTGTTTCTTGTAATTTCATGACTGCTGATTTAGCTGTTTCCTTAATCCTATGGGCCAGTACAAATTGCTTTCAGCATTATGAGCGGCATTACCTGTATATCAGATGAGACCTAAGAGGCGTACTCGGTAGCCCCTCTGTGTTTCATTAAATGAACAAGTAAGCTAGCTGTTCGTAATGTTGAAACATGAACCTGGCCTAAGATCACGCTGGTATGTTATACGAGGTAATTGGATTTATTTCTGTGTGAAAAATACTCATTTGTGTTGCCACGTCTGTTAATGTGGTGCTATTGTACATAGGAAATCCGCCATTTTCTGCCTCTTTTCAAACCTGTATAGGAAATCCGCTATTTTCTGCATCTTTTCAATTGTGTATGTTAACAACCTACCGTTTTATTAATATCTAAAATTTATTCATTATTGTTTGAAATCACTCAGTATAATCATCTTTGAATTTATTGTTCACAGTTCTATATTCTTTCTGATGTATGCAGTGCAAGACGCACTTTTTGCAATGGAGCAAGGGTGTAATCCATCTCTTAATGTCTCACGAACTGTGAGACATATAGCGTTGATAGAATGTAATGTTACAAATAAGAATTTATTCCTTATTTTTGCATTTGATAATTATATTTATTATCATCATCATCATTATCTTCACCATTCGTAATATTTTAAATAAATTTATGCCGCACTGTAATCATAATGTAAGTAACGATATTCATTTTATTCGTCTCGAAAACCATCGTTCTAAAAGATTAAAGAATGTTCTTCGAATTTAGGTACGGTCAGGGAAAAACATCGTGACCCCAGGTCATCACTAGAAAGTTTATGAATCTTTAAGGAAGTTTATTCCCTTCCCCAGTCAGTTTCCTCTTGGGGGGGATAACTATCCTTCGTTCGGGGAAGTATTGATTTTACCGTGCGCAGCCCCTGAGGTCGAATTGAGAAAAGACAGTCTCCGCCGATATTCACTTTATTTATTTAGTTTGTTTAAATTGTTGTTATTAAAAATTGTACTTTTTTTGGTCGAATTTCGAAGCTCAAGAAAATTAGCGTTATTTAGAAATTCAGGCTGGAAAAGGGTTATTTATTTTGGGATCTGCTATTAGGGTAAATGATATGTTATAAAGAACATTTCTCCTATTAAAATGATTAAAGTTACCGGGTTCTTTAAAGACATGTATATATATATGTGTGTGTGTGTGTGTCATATCACATTAGCGTGATTCATACACATGCATCGAGCTACAATTGCTGTCCTGTATTATATAAGTCACTATACCTCGGAATTAATGTATTTTCATATATATTAACCGAAGGGACGTTTTTAAGTCGATAAAAAAATTACCCTTTGCTTAACATATATGAAAATATATTAATTCCGGGGTAGAGTGAATTAGATATTAAAGGATATTTGTAGCTCCATGTATATATATATATATATATATATATATATATATATATATTATTATTTGTATATATATATATATATATATATATATATATTGATATATATATTATATATATATATATATATATATACACACACATTGAGCAATTACTAAAGTTTTTTGTAAATATACATATATATAAAAAAAACTTTAGCAGTTGCTCAACAGAATGTGAAAGTTGAACGGCCATATGCACAATAATTTTAAAGTTATTAATTTTATTAATCAGGGAATGACTTTATGGACACCCTGTATATATATATATATATATATATATATATATATATATATATATATATATACACATATATATATCTATATATATATATATATATATATTATATATATATATATATATAATAGATATATATATATATATATATATATACAGGGTGTCCATAAAGTCATTCCCTGATTAATAAAATTGATAACTAAAATTATTGTAGATATGGTCATACAACTTTCACATTCTGTTGAGCAATTACTAAAGTTTTTTTGTTTGGCTACAGATGCCACTGTGATCACTATCCGCCAGTTGAGTCAAGAATAGCAGAAATGGTGTCATTGCAGGAGAAAGCTCAGTGTGTGTTATGGTACCACAAAACAAAATCACCTGTTGCAGTTCAACGCAAGTTCAGAAATGAGTATATAAAAAGTTCACAGAGAATGGAAGTTTTGAAGACTGTAAGAGAAGCGCGTAATACATCTGTTGTTGCTGTGTGCGACACCTTCCAGCGCAGTCCGTGAAAATTGGTTCATCATGCGTCAATCGAACTACGGATGCTTCAGAGCATTGTGCATAAAGTGTTGCACAAACACCTACTTCTGCAAGCATACAAGGGTTAACTTGTTCAAGAATTAAAGCCAAATGACAGACCCCAACATGAAGCATTTGCTACAGAGATTCTTAGTCGCATTGACGAAGACAATGATTATATTAAGCATGCCGTTTTTTCTGATGAAGCTACCTTTCATATATGTGGCAGGTTAATGGGCATAATGTACGAATTTGGGGATCAGGACACCCACATGTTGCGATTGAACATGAACGAGATAGCCCCAAAGTGAATGTTTGTTGAAGTCTAATGCACAACAGGGTTATTGGACATATTTTCTTTGCTGAGCCCACCATATTGTTTATCTGGACATGCTGGAGCATTATGCTGCACCTCAGTTATATCAACGGTAAAGTGTACAGTACACCATTAGCTTATGTTGAGACTTTAAAAGCAAGGATAACAGTAGCTCTAGCATCAGTAACTATGGAGAAGTTGGAGAATTCCTGGAGTTAGAAAGAATTTCGCTTAGACGTACTGCGGGCAACAAATGGGACACATGTTGTAATTTATTAGTAATGTAAAAAAACTTCACTGTCGTTGAAATTGAAGAAAACATTGTATCTCTACCTAAAAAGGTTTGTGTGTAATAAAGGTCTAAAACGTGGGAAAGACTTTATGGACACCCTATATATATATTTATTTATTTATTTATTTATGTGTGTGTGTGTATGTACACACACACACACACACACACACACATATATATATATATATATATATATATATATATAATATATATATGTGACTGGTAGAAATATTCGGTCACAACAGAACACCATCTAATAAAAGGAGCCCATAAAAACGCTAAAATATAGAAAGTCTCTCTCTTCAGGCACTTACCTGAAGAGAGAGACATCAATCTCTGAAATTTATTACTTTCTTTCTATATTTAGGAGTTGTTATGGGCTCCTTTTATTATATATATATATATATATATATATATATATATATATATATATGTGTGTGTGTGTGTGTGTGTGTGTGTGTGTGTGTGTGTGTGTGTGTGCGTGTGTGTGTGTGTGTGTGTGTGTGTATGTTAGAAGATATAGTTCCCCCAAAAATCTTCAGTTCAACAAGAAAATAACCCAAAAGGAATACGGGAAATAAAAAAATGGAGAAAAAAATAGCCTGAAAAAAAAAAATATACACCTACCGTATTTTACGGCGTCGAAGACACTCCCGGCTGGAACCACATTTTTGCAAAGTTTGGAAAAAAGAATTATAAACGGAAATTAAGCTCCCGCGACTTTCCCTACATTACCAAGACATTTTTCGAGTGTTTGAGCGTCATGTAAATCCTTGTAACCATAATATACAGTCTGAATTTTTCTATTATGGCATGTAGATTACATAGATACAGTAAGTTTACAGCCAAAGTTTACACAAGTTTACCGGTAAACCTTTTTAACATGCCACAATTTTAACTTTGTTAGTTGATAACCCTTAACTAATAGTCGTTTGAGGAGAGCGAAAGTAATGGTCATTTAATATACAACACGTAAATTACAATACATAGCCCGAAGACTTGTCTACAATAATCTTTCGATATGGGAGTGACTTGTGACTAGGTTACGTATAGTTTTCTGTATCTAAGAGACTTCTATTTATTTACTGGGTTGAAGTATAATTTACACAGTAGTAATTCAGGAATCATATACAGTAATTATGACTACTGTTGAGGAAAAGATAACTTTCCTCTGGGGTAAGATAGGCCTTTGAAAAATTTAACATACTGCCTCTTAGATGCATTGCAAATTTCCAAGACCCATTCTAGGAAGACAATAGCATCTTCGATGCCGCAAAATATGTTGTACATATACTATGTATGTTACGTGGGTCAATTGATCATGTTTAACTAAAAAGGGAGAATTCCTAACCTTTAATGCTCCCCTTGTCTGTCGTCTCTGTGTAGCTGAAATCAGTCATTAAATTTTAGGCTAATTCAAACTCTTAAGATACAAAAATAGAGTTTATTTTCTTCAAAATAGCTGACATGAAAATGAAAGGAAACGAATCTAAAATCCCAAAACCATGAGGCACCATTACTTTTCTGAGACGCCTCAGTGGCGTGGTTGGTATGGTATTGGCGTCCCACCTCGGTGGTCGCGGATTCGATTCTGGGCCATTCCATTGCGGAGTGAGAGATGTGTATTTCTGGTGATAGAAGTTCACTCTCGACGTGGTTCGGAAGTCACGTAAAGCCGTTGGTCCCTTTGCTGAATAACCACTGGTTCCATGCAACGTAAAAGCACCATACAAAAAAACAAACAAACCATTACTTTTCTGCATAATCATATTGAATACAACTATCACCACTTATTCCCACTGTCAAATAACCCCATTAGTCTCTCAAATAAATGTCTAGAGAATTCATTTTCGGTAGTGACAATCCGAATCCATCTGAAAAAGAAACCACAATTATCAGTCTCTGAAATGCATAAATATAGAGAGTGTATAAATGTCCCATAAACCAACTAAGTGTTTTCCGGAACTTCAAGTACCCTCACACTGCTCAAAGTTTCAAAGTCCTTTTTTCTTCCACTATACCTAACTGATGGATCTCCAAGCACCTCCTCCGGCCTTGTTTCACATTGGACATCTGTCGTATAATTTCCCCATTAATTACCACACTAGAAATTTTATTCTATTCATTTGCTCTAACAGACGTATGGACTTACGCATGGTAATGGACGTACGAATGCACGCACACTAGTATATTCTGATATACGTGAGTCTCCATGTTTCATGTATGCATCCTATTTAACGCACACACTGGTGTATGCACGCTACTGCGCGCTCACGATCTCGCCAATGCAGTCGGTGATGTTATGACTTTTGTCTTGTTTGAACATCTTGAGGATTTCACCGTTTATAACTTTTCCTTACTCCAAAATACTCGAGGCTGCACTGTTTTTGCATCCAACTGCCTGCCGCTTGTTATTGACATAATTTTAATTGTTAATATATACCCAGTGCCCAATATTTATATATATATATATATATATATATATAATACTATATAATATATAGATATAAATATTATATATATTTATCTATAATGTATAATGGTAATTATAATTATTATAATATATATATATATATTATTATATATATGTATATATATATGATATATTAAATATATATATATTATATATATATATTATAAACCCTTAGTTGTAATTAAGATCAGGTCTCCCGAGTTTGAGAATTTTACAATTTTATTCGGAGACCTTTAGATTAGAGGAATTTATATCAATTAAATATTCAGCAGCATGATTTAGAGTAATCTCTTAGTAAACTGAAATGAAATCAACAGAAAATTTGCAAACAGAGGTAATTAATTCAGTTTGACAGACACTGTAGTAGTATATATATATATATATATATATATATATATATATATATATATATATATATATATATTATATATATATATATATATATATATATATATATATATATATATATATATATATATATATATATATATATTGTTCAAGATTTTAAGCCAGAACCAAGGAAAGTAAGGTCTTTTACCCGTTTCATGCATTTTTGTCTATATGCAAGTTGCCCCTTTGAACTGAAAGCATCCATTCTCTAGAAAAGCTATCTCTTCTCCCATTGGCCGGCGGAATCTACCCCCCACAGGGACTCTGCTGATCTTGCCAGAAGAAAATTTTAGAATGGACAGAAGCCAGTGGCTCACTCTCAGAAGAATCCTAGACCTAAGAGAGGTCCGAGGCTCCTGCGATCTCACCCTGCAGACCTCACTTCACCCCTCTCCTGTGGGGAAGTCCCAAGTATTTTTATACGTCCATAGTGCACAATAACATCAAGCAGAAGAAGACGTTCAAGCCCAGGATTTCCAGGTACTGTGAGAGTAAATTCCAGTTCAGCCAGGGAATTGTTTTGCCTTTTGTCTGTATTTCATTTCCATTTTTCCAAGGCGACATCCCCCCTTCCTTTCTTTACCTTCTCATTCCCCCCATCTTGGTTCAATGCTGTGATTACTCCCCCTTGTGATACTAGTAAACATCCCCTAGTAAATTCAAGCAACGAAATAGTTCTCTTTGTGGAAATTCCCAGTCATTTTCATCTCCCCCTGAGTGGCCTGTAAATTTTTTATTGAAAGAAAGTAGTGTGTAACGTTCGCCCCCGTATGCCCCCCGCCTTATGCCAGTGTCCCACCTCTTTGGAGACAAACACCATGCCTGATTGTGATAGAAATTGGAAACTCTTGGAGCAAGTCTTGCATTTCAGTGACCTGTTTGTGCAAATTTCTGAACGCCATGCCTGGTTGCCACCAGCCATGTGTTTCCGATGGATTGACCAATTAACCACCTTATTAGTCCCTGGACCTCTGTAAATTAATGTAAATACAGTGCATTTAAAACTAAAGTCCAGATTTTATGTAAATTCCTCCATCCTCAGTAATATCGGCCTTCGGCCATAGTTTTTTTTTCTTTGTTGTGATCTCTTGTTCCTCCATTCAAGGCCAATTTTTTCAGTGTTAAACTACATTTTCTAGGAGTGAATGAGCTGATCAGAATAATATATACATATATATAGTATATATATTATATATATATAACTATATGTATATATATATATATATATATATATATATAATATGTATAATATATATATATATATAATATATATATATATATATATATATATATATATATATATATATATATACATATATAATGTGTGTAAAGTGGTAGCAATATATATATTATATCTATATATATATATATATATATATATATATATATATATATATATATATCTATATATATATATATATATATATATTATATATCATGGCCAAGTATCAAGAAACTACTGATTATCCAGATAAAAACAGTTCTGGTGCAATGTCTTCAGACCAAACTTCCATGAATTAAATCAGAGGTCATCAACACCACTTAAGGACTTGGCAATATTGGATTATTCTCATTAGTTTATTAACTTCTTGGTAGCTAGTGGGTACTTACTTAAGTTATCAATGCCTTGATCAGGTACCAAACTTCAAGAGGAAAAATTTCTACAGCTGAGGACCTTATTCAGAGTGAGGGAAGATTATGCAAACTAAGTGTTAGTTTAAATAAGTATATTTGAACATGTTATGGTCATGAATTAGTTAACACCTGAAGGGTGATGGGCATGTCAGGGTCCTGTAACACTGCAAATTATTGTAGAATCAGTGGCCTGGCTGACCGGGCATGTGGTACTATTGAGCATGAAGGGTTGAGAGTCCCTGAGTGATACGAGGTGAGAATCCAACTTCCACACAACAGCACATCTGTAATAAATGCCAGTTTTATAAACAAGAGGGCAATGCACATGGTTAGGGGTGATCGGGGCAATGGTAATCAGCACTGACCAACTGATCTAATTATTATGGTTCTTACCTTGCGCATCTCTTAAGAGGGTCCAGTTGCATCACTGAGTGATTATGGGGGGGTGAAGGTTATTTTACTGGACACTTACAGTAGAAATACAATATCACAAACAGTTACATTACTCCCCGATAACTTACGTTAGCGAATGCTAATCACAATGGGTTCATCCCATGCATAAAAGAAAACAGCAAATGCTAATCACAAAGGGATTCTTTCTCAGCATCACAGGCATCAATTGGGGATGATATATGCTATAATAATAAATGAACTCGATGTTGGTAACTCAAGAGGGAAAAATACAGATGTCGCACAAAGAGATGAAAAGAAAACCAGTATAAGAATAAAAGACGGACTGACTGCACTGGACCCTTGCAACTTCACTGAATCCTAGTCGAAACTGGATCTGCTCTCCTCACATGGCCCTGATGGTAAGAAATGAGTTAAACACAATAAAGGAACAGTCACACGGCCTCGTCTCGGAAGAAGGGGGTTGTATTCCAGGTGAGACGTGGCTTCACTGGCAGCTGGACTTTGTGTAAGGAAGTTCTTCCAGATGCAGCATCATTTTTGCCCTTAGAGGAAGTTCCGCAGCGTCTAGGTAGGTGGTAGGCCAGTCAATCCATCCATGACCTGCGACCCACGTGGTACAAGGTCTACCACGTGGTTTACATGTGCCCAATCTAATATGGTGAAGGGTAATCCCTCTCTCACCCAGTTGGGTCCTTGATCCGGGCACCTGGAAGGCATGGCAAGCACGGCAGTATGTTGGAAAAGAAAGTGGTAATTCATAGATCTCTTAAAAGGAATGGTTGAGATTGATTGATTGATTGATGTAAAAATGTACCATGGCGTCACAACAAATTAGGTCATCGACGGAATGATTGAGATGTACAAGCGGCAGCTAAATCTGCATTTAATTAAGTTTATTCTTATGTTACTTGGAATGAATGGAAGGGGATGGATAAAATATCTTACATCTATATATATATGTTTATATATATATATATATATAATATATTACATATATATATACTAATATATATATATACATATATATATATATATATATATATATATATATATATATATATGTATATATATATATATATATATATATTATAATATATATATATATATATATATATACAACATTTGCATTGGCAGTCTGAAAGAAGTTCGATGGGGATGGATAAAATATCTTACATGTATATAGTATATCTATATATATATATATATATATAGTATATATATATATAATATCATATATATATAATATATATACTATATATATATAATATATATATATATATATATATATATATATATATATATATATATATTATATATATATATATATACAACATTTGCATTGGCAGTCTGAAAGATGTTCGATTTTTGCTGATTATAATTATTTTACATCCGCTGCTGACGTATTTGATGCTCTTCATGTAATTCTTGTGTTTCACAGGTATATATAACACTAATACATTTCGGTTCCTTTTTTTGTATAATTATAGAAATTAGTTGTCTTTATCAGTATTATTGTAAGTTAATTCGGGTCACTAACTGGTGATAAATTCTCCCCGCGGCCTCATTTCTGGATCCAATACGGTTCAGTATATTTCTTTGTAAATGTTATGATCGTTAATTCAGCTGAAAGGTTATATATACTCTTGCAGAGATGAGTATTAAAAAAAATCTCCTCCTCAGAGATGAGTATAAAAAAAATCTCCTCCTCAGAGATGAGTGTTAAAAAAATCAATCAAATGTAGTTCTAATTAAGTTGATTGTGTTTCCTTCTAAGACTTACTGACTCCCCTCTTGATATATATTCGAACAACGCAGGACGTGTTGTAGTTTAAAAATAAATCTAAAAAAATAATAATTGAAATTATACTTAATTTACTTTCCATGCTCATAAAATGTATAAAAAGGACGTGCATTTTGTTAGGGAATACACGCATTTTTTACAAATCTTATGGAACAATGGTTCCACAATCCTCATTGACGAGTTTGCATTCCCCCAAGTATTCTGTTGTCATTTATTTGTATTATGATTAAGGAGATGATTAAGTTTAGAATAAATTTTAGAAACAAATTTTTCGGCTGAAATGCCCTTAATGGTAACGACAAAATGTACAATCTAAGTTTGAGGACATTCACAGATATATTGTCCTTGAAGTTTTTGTATAGTGTCTTTTAAAGAAACTGTCATTTATTGAATAGTTATTTCGTCTTTTCGATGCCTTCTCATGTTTATTATACTATTATCCGTCATACCAGCATAGTCTTTTCCTTCAATACTTCGAAACATTGTGAAACTGAGCTGTATGCTTTCTAATGACTAACCGGAGTCGAATTTGAAAAGAAAAATAAACACATAAATACAAATAATATTAAAAAGCTAAAAATCACTTGTAATCATATGCTTCACAGTGTCTGCTTTCCTTCACTTGAATATATTTCAGATTATGAAGTCATCGTTAAATTTATCTGTATGGCATGTTGAAGTCAATTGACAGAGTGACTTTTATCTTAGACAAATATATGTTTTTCAAATCTGAATGAAATTCATGATTCAAGCTTTGAAGTAAGCTTGAAAAAAATTGTTTAATGAAATTTAAATTCGAATTGCCTTTGTTTATGTAATTTGGTTGGCTTGTTATAATGTTAAAATATGTATGTACTTCAAGCTACTGTCTTCATTTTACTTCTAAAGTGCTATTTTTTAATTTTTTTTTTTTTTAGCTAAGGAGCACATAAACTCTCGTGTTCAAATACTACTTTTTTTCTATCACTTTCCTCCAATTCGACTGGTGGTATTTATAGTGTGGGGTTCCGGGTTGCAACCTGCCTCCTTAAGAGTCCATCAATTTTCTTACTATGTGCGCTGTTCTAGGAGCACACTCTTCTGCATGAGTCCTGGAGCTACCTTAGCCTCTAGATTTTCCAGATTCCTTTTCAGGGATCTTGGGATTGTGCCTAGTGTTCCTATGATTATGGGTGCAATTTCCACTGGCATATCCCATTTCCTTCTTATTTCTATTTTCAGGTCTTGATACTTATCCATTTTTTCCCTTTCTCTTCAACTCTGGTGTCCCATGTTATTGCGACATCAGTGAGTGATGCTTTCTTCTTGATTTTGTCAATCAACGTCGTGTCTGGTCATTTGGTACGAATCACCCTATCTGTTCTGATACTATAGTTCCAGAGGATCTTTGCCTGATCGTTTCCTATCTCTCCTTCAGATTGGTGCTCATATCACTTATTACTGCAATGTAGCTGGTGTTTCTTGCACAGGCTCCAGTGGAGGGCTTTTGCTACTGAATCATGCCTCCTTTTATACTGGTTCTGTGCAAGTGCCGGACATTCGCTTGCTATGTGTCTTTTGGTCTCGTTTTTCATATTGCACTTCCTGCATATGGGTGAGGTAGTGCAATATGAAAAACGAGACCATAAACCACATAACAAGCGTGCTATTATTATTATTATTATTATTATTATTATTATTATTATTATTATTATTATTATTATTATTATTATTATTCTCACTGGATAGTCGTTCGGTACATTTCCAAAACGGAAGCGGTCCAAGCTCTCCAACCCGAAATGGTTCTGTATTTGATTACGCGAAGAGGAAGATCTTTATGGTAATGATAACGGTTTTGCCGGTGAAATGATCACCGCCGTGGAGTTTCTGCTAATTTTATTGAACGAAATTATTCTGTGACTCTGTTTACCGATGTCGTCCTGAATTTATCTCCGCAAAGCGAAATCGAGTCCTGGTTTTTGTATGATTTATAGATTTGTATCTTTGCCAATTGTGGTAATATCACAAGGGTTACTTAAGTAAGTTGCTTCATATGGTTCATAGGACAATTGTACCGAGCTATTTATTTTTATTTATGAATTAGGTTTTTGAAAATATAATTTGCTTAAAGACTTGAGTGGTTATTGCCCTTAAAGTTAAATGTTTTCTTTCGGAAATGGCCAAACCAGTTCAGATTCTGGAACAAAGGAGAGAAAGAAAGAGAATACAATATTAACAGTAGAATGCTATTAGGAGCACTGGTATTAACATTAGAAGTAGCAGTTGTAGTAGTATACTGTAATAGGTTGGACCAAGAGCATCGAATTAGTGGAAGGCTTTTTATTTTAGTTGAAAATATATGTTTTGTAAATTGTTTTTTATGTCTGTGCTTTGTACTGTTGAGCCAGCTGCCTTTAAAGATAATCGCGGGATTAAGAATTGAGAAACGGGATGAAGGATTATATAGACATGAACAAAAGAGATTCCATGCAATTACGGAGTAGGTTTTACGTACAGGCAGGTTAGATGTATTCTTCAGCTTGGCATTTTGATAAGTGTATTATGACATTCAGATCAGCTTGGTGAATGGATCATTGTTATTCGAGGAGGAAGGTATGATTCCATTTATATTTGTTGACTAAAGAACGGAAAGTGGCGAGAGGTAAAGAGAAGTAGTGGTTTCATGTATACACGAAGGAAAAAAGGAAATGAGAAAAGGTCTCATTATTGAACTGTGAATAGATCAATGAAAGTGGAAGGTGCAAACATATATTTTCCGTTTATATGTAATTGTTGGATGAAAAGAGAGAGGAATTAGTGTCCTGTTTAGTTGTGTAGGACCGAGGATATTGAGTTATCATCATATTCTATTAATTATTCTTTATGCTAATATTAATAATAAAACCACGATAGGTTGCCGATACAATTTTTAGTTACCGGATAAGTTATTTCCCTCATAAGATCGAAATAGGAAATTTACGAAGTAAACAGGCTAAATAAACTTGGCCTCCACACAAGCACACAGACTTGAGAGCTTTTGGTACGAAAATCCGACAAGTTTATATTTTTAAAACCGCTGTCTTAGCAAGTTGTTAGTTCGTACTGAATATTCTGGAAATGTCTGTTCTTGGTACACAGTATATCATTATTGGTGGGGAAAGAAAAAAAACAATTTCGTGGCTAATAACTGGGTGGTTGGAAGATCTTGAGAAATGTGTCAGTGGAAATTACGAGACCTGTGATAATAAACGTTGACTGAAATAAATATAATTTGTTCTGTGCAACACATTTGGGACTGGAGAACAGGTTTATACATTTTAAGAAAACGCCTTGTATTTTTCTTCATCGGTTTTCTTTTATTTTTAAAATAAGAAAGCACCCGGTAATCTAATAGTTCAGTGATTTTGCTTGGAAGGAAATTTTTCACAAGTCAGTATTTAAGAAAAGAAAACTATGAGATATTTTTGACGCATTTTTAAATGATCATATATAGTATATGATCATTATATATATATATATATATATATATATATATATATATATATATATATATTAGTTCTTCATTGGATGAGTGGTTTTCGCCCTCGCCTACCAATGCAGTGGTCCGAAGTGCGATTTCCCGCTCTGCCAACACGGAATCAGAGGAATTTATTTCTGGTGATAGGAATTAATTTCTCGATATAATGTGGTTCGCATCCTACAATAAACTGTAGACCCCGTTACTAGGTAACCAATTGGTTCCTAGCCACCTAAAAATATCTACTCCTTCGGGCCAGCCCTAGGAGAGCTGTTAGTGAGTTCAGTGGTCTGGTAAAACTAAGATATACTTAAGTTAATGCAATATAATATAGTTAGAAGTTTTAATGACTGTAAGGTTGCACTGGCGAAAGAATATCCTTATGTTTAGTAAAGGTGAAGGGCGCTATAATTTTGCAGATTTGACAATGGTGATTTATAATCTGAGATAAACTCTGAAAGGATGTGCCATTTTCAAAATATTTTAAGTTTTTTGCTTTCATGGGACAATAGAATAAGGTGTAAATGACATATTAGACATTGTTAAAGCTGGATAAAGTTTGAAAATGTCTGATATGGTGTGTGTGACGTTTTGGGAGTAATTGGAAATCCTGAAGAAAACAGTCCACATTCTTTCTTATGAGCGGCTTAATATAATCATTCATACGTAACAATCCTCAAAGCTCTCATTTAGCAAAACAAGATTACCCTGTATGGAACGCCCATATATAGAAAAGGTAAAGCAGTGATGCAAATAACAAATAATTGAACTAGCGTTATGGAACAGAATCAACAGATAAATATTTCTGTACGAAAAAACCAGCGATAAAAGGCATAATAAGATAAATTAATGGTGTATTGATCTTTAAAGTACTATTTCTAACCTGCAGTGGCACTAAGTATCTCATCTTCATGATTTTATGCCTTTCTGTATGAATTATGTGATCAAAGTGATCATTAGTCACGGTTTTTGATAGTTTTCTAATGGTCTCATGCTAGATTTATACAGTGGACTGGGATTTACCATTGATTTTCTACAGCTTTCAATGTCTATTGTTCACCAGCTGGCAAGAGACTTTAGCAGCAAGATTTATTCACCACTATTACTGGAAATATTTTGAATAATTGAGAAGTCCCTCAGTATGGCGTATTGATAAGAGGTGCAAAGAAACTCGAGGACTTAGGCTACAACAATGACGTTGGGACGTCTGTTAAAACCTGAGGGCAAGTGGTAAATTGGTAGAACTACTTTACTGTGCTACTCATTATCACTGTTCGTGGTTCCTCAAGGGAAGGCATTTGGTAAATTGGTAGAACTCCAGGACTACTTTACTGTGCTACTCATTATCACTGTTCGTGGTTCCTTAGGGGAAGGCGTTTGGTAAATTGGTAGAACTCCAGAACTACTTTACTGTGCTACTCATTATCACTGTTCGTGGTTCCTTAGGGGAAGGCATTTGGTAAATTGGTAGAACTCCAGAACTACTTTACTGTGCTACTCATTATCACTGTTCGTGGTTCCTTAGGGGAAGGCATTTGGTAAATTGGTAGAACTCCAGGACTACTTTACTATGCTACTCATTATCACTGTTCGTGGTTCCTTAGGGAAGGTGTTTGGTAAATTGGTAGAACTCCAGAACTACTTTACCATGCTGATCAGTATCACTGTTCGTGGTTCCTTAGGGGAAGGCGTTTGGTAAATTGGTAGAACTCCAGAACTACTTTACCATGCTGATCAGTATTACCCTATTTGACTGGGATTAACCATTAATTTTCGATGGCTTTATAGGTGTACTATCACATTCTATTATTCACGAGCTGGCACGAGACTTTAACAACATGGGTTTTTGTCAGCAGTAGTGTTGGAAATACTTTGATTCGTTGAGATGGCCATAGCTTCTGCGTGTTGGCAAATGATATCTAGAAAATCGAGAACACCTGGTCCTTAAGGGGATGGCATCCAGTAAACTGGTAAAATTCAAGAGCTCTTTTACCAAGCTATCAACAAAAGTATGCAGACAAGAGATGTACTTGGTCAAGGGACTTTTCATATGAGATATTCAAATTCTGAGTTCTCTCTGTTGACTTTAAAGAAATTCTCTGGTAGTCACATCAATTCCTCTGGCAATAGGTAGGGAGCCCTGCTGGACAATGCTGCTTTGGCAGGCTTTAAAAAAAAAAAAAAGGGTTTTAATGGTTTTTTGAGGTTTTTAAAAAAGACGCTTAGCGAAGTTGTCAAGATTTACTTGCTATTACTTTTTCTTGTAGTTTTAGAGTATAGGGTAATCTGGATTGTGTGTATTATAAATATCATTATTGCTATTGCTGTTACTGTTTTCACTCTATTTATCAGTGTCAAATCACTCGTCCAGTCATTTGACCCAGACCCTACTGTGACTTTTCAGATATCCCATTTACATTAATTTTATTTTATCCCCTTCTTTCGTTACACACACAGAGAGAGAGAGAGAGAGAGAGAGAGAGAGAGAGAGAGAGAGAGAGAGAGAGAGAATCACAGATCTTCAATATGTGGAATGGTTCCGTCCCCTCCTGCATATCATTTACTCAATCCATTGCAAAGTTGAAAAACGGAAATTTCGTTTGCATCAGATCGTAACTTTTTCAGCTCTCTCTCTCTCTCTCTCTCTCTCTCTCTCTCTCTCTCTCTCTCTCTCTCTCTCTCTGCCTAGGTAGGTAGTTTTAATATCCGATTTCAATTCCAAACACATTTTCTTGTATGTTTTATGATTGTATTATATTAGAAAAATATTCAGTGTTATGTGCAGTTGTATTCTGAATACATGAAGGTTATTTTGCTAAATATATTTATAAAAATGATCATATTACATGGAACAAACAGCGTATTGTCACTTACCATTGCAATTAAAACGACAGTTGTAATAGCAATGGTAAATGACATCTCTTAGAGGATTTTCCCCACTAGTTCCTTTCTTTTTCTTTCGTCCATCGTATTGTCTGTATCCTCTGTTTTGGTTGATTGGCCACTTTCGTCTTTGTCTTTCCACCGCCTCCCATCTTGGTTTTCTTTTCTGTTTTTGAGGCTTTTGACGTCGTTATTATGTCATTGAAGTAACATTTAAAAAAAAAAAAATAGGTGTCGTCGCTTACATCCTCAGGAAGGTATTTATAATGGAGGAAAGAGTCGTAATTTTAGCGGTTTTTGCGAATGGAATTGTCGTCTTACATTACTGTCACTTCTCCACCTCCCTATCGTTCCTTTTCTCGTCCTTTTCCTACCTCTTTTCCTTTTATTTTTATTTCTTTACAGTGTAGGCAACAACGACAAACAGTGAGGGAGTAGTTTTGTCCCTCTTTGTCTGGATGTTCGCAACTAATTACCGTCCTGAGCTAACATTCAAGTTGAAATAAATTAGAAAATGTAGAATATGGTTATGTTTCAACTCGTTGTGGTTAGGAAAACCGTTGCAATTTAGAGACAGGCAGACGGACAATCATTTACCTAAACATAGTACGTGTTTCCGAGACGAAAATCTTGATTGAAGATCTTTGGTTTCTGTGAAAACCTGCGTAAATTAACTGTTCTACTTTAATTAATGTAGTTTAAGTGTATGAACACTGATTTACATAATTGTATGGAAATCATTATCCCTTCACTACAAGATATCAAAAGAAAATAGTAAAGTTTATAATACAGTCAATTAAGGGGAATTGTGCTCGTGACTTGAAATTTTAATTTTTATTATTAACTTTGTGTTTTATTGATTACTGGAATCTTGATGTATATTTTTATTCAGTTAATCATTTAATAACAACGTCTGATCTTTGTTTTTTTCATTACCGACCTTATTATTCGTTGATGAAGTTGATGTTTGCTTTAATTCTTCAGAAAGTTTCACCCATGGATTTTTTTTTTTTTTTTTTTTGCAAGAAGCAACGTTTTCATGAATGCATCAACATATTTTCTAGTTTACTGAAACCAAAATAAAAGACAGTAAAAGGTAAACAGAGATTTGTGATTATTATCGGTGTTATGACCTCCTCTGAGGAACTTACGTTTGCACGCGTGATCCCTTCATTGCGAATCCGTCGTTACAAGAGCTTAATATACTCACCTACCTTCGAATCCGTGCAAGGGTTACCATAAAACACTAGTCTTTGCCCGGGGAACCGGACCGGGGCCAAAATTCAATTAAAATCCCTCCCATTTACGTCGCTCCGTCGGACGAAAAATAGTTGCTTTCCGGGAATTTATGCGCACGTATAATACATTACCTTTTTAACTTTATTGAATTTTCATATATTATCGCCGCGTTTAGTCGTATTTATCGCGTTGCCAGCTTTATCAGGCACAAATCTGGTGGTGCAAATTTATAGGAGGGGAGCCGGTGTTGGCTGGGGTTACTCTCCTTTTACTCTGGAACGCAGGGTGTGGCAGATATTATTTAGGTAAATTTTAATGTTGACGAATTGTTGGTAATTCTTATAGTTTTATTAGGGCTTTCGACGTGGTACCAATTTTTCTTTTTATTTTTAACTGGGTTTAATTATAATGCACGTTAGACTTTATATATTTTTTTTCTAAATTATTAACAATTGTCTTTCGTAAGTGCTCGTTTCTGTTCCCAGTTGAGGCAGATTGGGTTTAGCTACAGAATCAGTCATTCGGTGGTTAGACAACAGACTTTTGAAAACTGTAGGGCTAACGGATACTAGAGCCTACCTTGCTAAGGGGATAAAAATGCACTGTGAAATTATGTATACATATACATACGAGTATGTATATATATATATATATATATATATATGCATATACATAAATATATAAATGTATGATTGAGAGTAAGCGATTTTGCCCGTCTATATTAACTTAAAAAAAAAAAAAAAATTAAAACCCTTTACCTTTCAGAAACGGTGGCCACAGTAGGCGGGCTTATCCTCCAGTTCTAAATAATGCTTTTGTGATGAGTGTGGTAGACAAATTTTACAGGAAGTTGTCCTATGTCATTTTCTCCTGAAGGGATTGATCTTAGAATTCTCGTTAGTGCGGTGAAGCCTGTAATTATTTTTCTAAATCTGTGTATAGATATATATATATACACGCACACACACACACACATACACACACACACACACACACACACACATATATATATATATATATATATATATATATATATATAATTTCACTGTACATCTTTATCCCCTTAGCAAGGGAGGCTCTCGTATCCGTTAGCCCTACAGTTTTCAATATATATATTAAATATTATATATTATCTATATATAATATTATTATATATAATATATATAGAGAGAGATAGAGAGAGAGAGAGAGAGAGAGAGAGAGAGAGAGAGAGAGAGAGAGAGCATAATGGAAGGTAATTCTACGTCGCTTGAAGGCTGTAAAACTCTCACGAAAGCAGTGTAATATCTCATTTAGTCTGACATACTTAGAGTGCATATTCGTAGATAATGGAAACGTTTTTACTCTGGGCGTTATTAGAGGCAACAAACCGTGACTTTGATGACGACATTATGCGCATCTTAAGGTCTCCTCGTTGTTGGCTCATAAGGCTCCTTTTAGTGCGGCGTAAAATCATCGTGATTATGACTTCGTCAGCCCCGTCTCGTCCTGACTTGCTCATTACGGCCCAGACTTAAAAAATCATGATGAGATTCTGCCTGAGAGCAGGGATTGGGAATGGAGGCAAGGAGGAAGGAAAGAGATGGGAGGGAAAGGAGAAACATTCCTTCAAATATAGAAGGAAAAGATTGTAGAGAAGAGTGGTCGTCGTATTCACGATGACGTGCGGTACGCAGAAGAAGGATGAGAAAGAAGAGGAGAATATAGTTCTGAAGGTGGAAAGTAGAGGCAACGAAAAGTACGAGGACTAAAGACATGAATAGAAAATGTCGGAGGGGAGGAGAGTAGATGAGAAAGAAAAGTTCGGTGGGGAAAGAAAATGCCCAAGGGAAAGAAGGAATTGAACAGAGTTGAGTGAAGAATTGTACAGTAGGCACATTAATGTTGTCGTTGGAAAGAGAAATAGTGGATGGGATGTCAGATTTTGTGAAAGAAAATGGGGAGAGGATGTGTTGAAAAGAATTATGAATAGTAATTGTCCTGAGTACTAATGTTTATGGTTTGGAAATATCAGCACTTATTTTACGCTAGATTCTAATATCCAGCTCCACCAAAGTGATCGATAATTTTGTAACGAAAAAACTCATTTGCATTGTTGAAGCCAATACACATTGCCATTTATTGGTCATTTTAATAAATACATCGATATATTATATATATATATTATATATATTTATATATTATATATCTATCTATATATATATATATATATATATATAATATATATATATATATATATATATATATACATATATACATATATATATATATATATATATATATATATATATATATATATATATATATATATATATACATACATTCATTCACATACACACACACACATATATGAATAATAATCACATCACCGTGATTCATACTAGACACACACACACACACACACACACACACACATATATATATATATATATATATATATATATATATATATATATATATATATATATATTCACAAACGTCATAATTTGGCGTTTGTTTTCCTCTCTCCTTCCATCTAATAACTTTGACGTTTGGAAGTAATGTAGAATTTTGGGAAATAAGAAAGTAAAGTTGTTTTGGTAAACGTACCTTTTGCCCATATAAAAAGTCCCCTAAGGATCGTGACATGTCCCACATATAATTTTTGGGAATAATAGGACAGACCGCCCTGAAAGTCATTTTAGGATTTCCCATCCGACTTGATACAGAAGTCAAGCGGGTTTACCCTTCGCCCCGTTTTAGAAGAATGCAGGGTCATTAGCGGTCAATCGCTAGGGAGTGTTCTTTTACCCAAAGTCTAAAGAGAGAAGTCGGCTGAAGCGCAGATTTTATGTAATTTAAAAGTTGCAGTCAGTGACGTCAGCCAAACCTTATCAAAACTTGTATTCATAAACTAATTCAGTAAACTATACTCACGGACTGCATCCAGGTGTCCAAGATCCACCTGCTAAATTTGTCCAGGAATTCTGTTTTCTTCTCATTATTCAGTTGCTTTTCCTACGAAAATTCTAACAACTGTCCAGTTTTCGGATGTTCTAATGCAAGAATGAAAACAAGTTTCAAACATCAAGTATTTCAGTTTTCCAAAACGATAATTTTCGAGAGTGCTGGAAACAAGCATGTCATAGAGCTCATAAAATGAATCTTGAAAATGGTATTTTGTTCTGTTATGACAATAGCACTGACAGATTATAATATAAACCACACACGAGAGTGCAAGTGGTAATGCTAAGGGGGCTAATAGGGAATTGGAAACAACCCATATTCTTTGATTTTGACGAATCAAATTTGCATGAAAAAATAATTTATTTGATAAAGGAAGTGAAATATGCAGGTTATCTAGTGGTGACAATAGTACATGATTTAGGGTCCTGCAATCTTAGGTTGAGGAAAGAATTTTGGATTTACCCTTTATGTAAGAAAACGTCTATACAGAAGCCATGCGCAGCAGACAATTTGCAGATGCTCCTCATTTACTCAAATTAGTCAGGAATAACCTGTCTAGATTCTGGGTTCATGTTGTCAAATGAGGATAGAATATCAGATCGTCCGTTAAGTGAAATGGCGATAAAATCTAAATCAGAGTATGGACTGGCTTACAAAATAAGACAGATTCACTTAAACATTCAGGGATTAGAACTTCAGCATGCAAAATATGAAGAATTGTTGCTTTCAATAAGTTGCTGTAATGCCCGTAATTTGATATGAATGGCGACAAAGCTAATCGATGTGCTTTAGGTGTAAATCTGGAGTATGAGGCAAGTGTTGTGAACAAAATGAAAGATATTAAGTCAACAATGAGTAATTAAATGTTTCTGTAGTCGTGTCAGTGGATTGCCAGGAAAGAAAAATTCTCTTATCAATTTGGAAAAGGGATCATTCTGTTTTGCTACTCTCTTATAGGTGTTTGAAATGCTTAAGACGTCTTATGGAGTCGATTATATCCTAACAAAGAGGCTTAATCAGGATAGTGTGGAGCATTTATTTGCTTGTATTAGGCAGAGAAGCGGGCCACATGATCATCCCAAGTATAGACAGAAAAAATATTTGTTAGGGAAAGAAGTAGCCCTGATTAGTGAAAAAATGTATCAGTACTAAAAGCGATGAAAATTAAGACTGCCTGTCTAATACATTAGTATCTAAGAGTTCGTCTACTCGGGAAAACTGCAGACGAAGAACGAGAAATTGCTTTTGAAATTTGTGGCACTAGTCTCATTTTAAGTGATATTGAATTTAATCAAGATTCATGGATGGAAGGAGATGAGATTCTTTAAGTAACTGAAACGAGCAAAGCAAATGAAACACCTGCAAGCGCACTCAGTTCTGTAACCGAGGAAGAATCTTTTGGGTATAGGAGGTTATTTAGTAAAAAAAAAATAATTTTGATGCTTCATGTTTCCTCTAACAATGTTACATTGCTGAAGAGTGATTTCATAAAAACGATATCTACAATTCCCAAGAGAGAGAGAGAGAGAGAGAGAGAGAGAGAGAGAGAGAGAATCATCAACATGAAAAATATTATTTGATTAGAAATGGATAATGACTGAGGAAAATGGGTAAAAGGGTTCCTTTGAGGGGATGGCGTAGATGACGTCGTGCACAGAAGCTGCCTAAATCATACCGTTGTCTGGCCGACCTTATAGTTTGTAGATCTTTCTTTTTATCTGTCTTTTGCTTCTGCACCTGAATCCTTGAAATTAGTTTTCCCTCTGACCCTCATACTTTGTTTTTCGCTGTTCTACTGTTATCCAAGCCCTTAACTATGTTATCTCCCTTAGAGATTCCCGCTGTGTGACCTCCGGTAAACTTCATATGTAAATTTGGAACATCAGTTAAAAGTAACGTGACCCTGTATTACTGAAACAGGTTTTATGAGTGATATGCATAGTTTTCACTTCCTGAAGTACTGTTGTTTTGCTTGGTATTTTCCATTTGATTTCACTCGTCACCCCCTCGTGTTACAACGATCCTTGAATTGCAGATCCGTGCAGGAGTGTCCTGTTTGCGTATCATCAGTAGATCAACGGTACCACCTTGTTGTCATTACCAGCGCTATATCTGGTCAAGCTTTCACAAAACCCATTTGAAGAGTTTGCTACAGTTTCCCCTCGTACCATTCCCTCGCAAGCATCCTGGTCCCTTTCAATTTGATTTTACGATTTTAACCATTTTTGGTTAGTGTACATAACTGCAGTATTTGTGGCATGTTGTTTATGTTTTTTACCTATTACAGTAACTGAGTGCCACGGAACCCTACTGTTAGCTCCTGTATATTGTTCTGATCCCCTTTAATGAATTATGTTTATTTTCGTGGACATTCTAAGTTTACCTCATACCCCTAGTAGTTGTTGGTAATTTAATTTCACGAAGGAACTCTCGTTTCTGATCACTGGTAGGTGGCAAACTTAGTGACATCCATAACCATTATCCCAGGCACTCTACCACATGACAATATATATATATATATATATATATATATATATATTATATATATATATATATATGTGTGTGTGTGTGTGTGTGTATATATATTGCAAAGACTGTGAAGTGTTTTTTTGTATTCTGCATACTTTAGTAACCATTTCTTCCAAGGTGTTGCTAACGTAAAAAGCAAATGAATATTGGTAATTACGTACTGGAAAGAATGAAAGTTAAGATGAGGAGATTGGTAGATAATATTTTTTACAGAGTAGTTGGAAGAGCAAGTTGAGGGACATGGTGAGCAGAGTGGCTGGAGGTATACATAGGTGATCATTAATTTGTTGAAAGTAATTTTTTAAATGATATGGGCGTGAGTTAGAAAGAATATGATAAAATTGATCTTGTAAGTGTAGGTATCAGACAAGTTTGATAACAAAGTAAGAAGAGTGTAGGAGGAGAATTTTGATGAACTGTGACCTATGGTTAAAAGCACGGTAGTTATAAGGAGTGGATGAGGGAAAACCATGAACAATTTTATATGTAGGACGAGTGAAATGTATGAACAACACGTGAATTTTCTGTTGAGGTTGTGATTTAAAAAAAAAAAATCATGTGTAAGACACTGCGATGCGCACGGTAGTACAGAAAATAATTGCAAATAAGTTTTTAATTTTAAGGAAGTATAT
The DNA here is from genome assembly GCF_015104395.2 of Macrobrachium nipponense. Classification (NCBI taxonomy): domain Eukaryota; kingdom Metazoa; phylum Arthropoda; class Malacostraca; order Decapoda; family Palaemonidae; genus Macrobrachium; species Macrobrachium nipponense. The sequence goes on along the minus strand of NC_087200.1, from coordinate 4,338,240 downwards.
GTAATAAGGAAGGTAAGTGAAGGAATGGACCTAGGAATTAAACATGCTAATGGAGAGAGGCAGTCTGAAGGGAATGCAAACCTTGGTCTACTGAGAGAGTATTTTAAAATATTTTTTGAAATATGGAAAAAAGAAGATAGGCAGAACTGAACTAACAAAAGTGGATGGGGTTGGTATAAGTTTGAAAAGGCTTATTGAAAGTGGCTGTTGGGGATGTCTAAAAGTCAGTTTGAAGAATAGGAAATTCCCCAGAAATCAATCAGTGGGGCTTAAAATCATTCATTGCGGTAAGGGGTGTGGGACTGATTGAATGATGGTGGTTTGGATGTCTGGTCGAAGGAATGGTTGAAATGAACAATGTTTTGTTATACTAAGTTGAAACTGATAGACTACTGTAAGAATTATAAGCATATGCTAGGAAGATTAAAGCAGAAAGAAGGAAGTAAGATCGATGATCGAAGCAAGAACAGTGTGGGTTTAGCCAATGATGGGGATAGGGATCATGAGTTTGTTAATAGAACAATTAAAGAAATAAAGGGAGAATGTTGTGTGTCACACCAGGACTTATGAAGGACTTATGGCAGAATCAAGAGAGGTTGTATGATGGGTGCTGACAATTTGTGATTATAAAAGACAAGTTGTTGAGAGTGTGCAAAAGTTGCCTATTATGGAAGCGAAGCCCATATTTTATAGTATGAAGACAGGAGCATTGAGTTTTTTGAGTGCAATATTATCAGCGATTGAAGTATAACTCTAAGGTTATTAAAGATCATGAAGCAGAGAGTAGCAAGAAGTCAAAGAAAGGACTGTAAGCATAGGTGTAAAGTTGTGATAAGGAATCTTGAAAGGTAAGTGGAATGAATGACGCTGAGAGGTGATAGAAAACTGACTGGGAAGGCAGAGGAGAAACCCTAGACTGGTGAACGTAGTTGAAATTGTAGGAAAGAAGAAAGATTTGGCAGTAATTGTAAACAAGTATAAGGTTAAGAATGTAAATAAATACTTGCATGCAGTTGGAAGAGAGAAGAGGAGAGATGCAAAACAACTCAATGCCCGACTCACACATTGGTGTTTATGTGTGGCCGAAAATTTGGTCATTGCCAACAGTCTCCAGGAATCTTATCCTTGAAGCTGAGTTTAGTGACGTATACCAAGTGATGATGGATGTGCAACACCTCACCCAACACACATGCACTCGAGTTGCGAAAACTGTCATTTGTTGCCATCTCATTGCGCACGACGCAACACTGGCATTGGCAACGGCATTGTGACTTGACGCAGTGGTGTCGCCATTTGATTTTGCAAGTCGTAACTCGCAATTGCAACATGCGCCATCCATTACGACGTGGCAGTCCTGCTTAGTGCACCACGTGGGTGGCAATGCTGCTTTGTGCACGTCGCCAAGCATAAAAGGCAGCGGCCCACGTGAGAGATCACCAGTCTTTCATGAGCGACCTCACCATGACCTTTGCTGCTCTCCTCGCTGTGCCCATTGTTCGATTTTATAACTCCATTAGGGTGTCGTGTGCCCTTGTAAAGCAGATGAGGAAGATGACAATATAGATTGTGCCCTACAAGTACTCATCTTTTCAGGATGGCTCTTCATCTTCTGTAGCAGCTGTCCAGCACCAGGGCTCTGTCCTCTGTTGCTTCTTCAGCTGATTATACAGTCCCTGATTTTCAGTTTCCAATTCTAGCATCAAGTTGTCATAGTATCCTCTCTCTTGTCTGCGTTATAAGCAGAGCCAGACCCAGCAACGTCTTGGTTTTCTATGCTTCTTGCATCTTTGTTCCTCGAGGCACCTTAGGATTCTTAACTGCAAAATGACATCATGAAAATCCAAAATGCTTTTTACTAGTTCAGAGTTATGTTGGTTTAGCAAATCCATCTCCTCCAGGTTTTTACTCTGTCAATGATTGCAATGAGAATGATCGGTGATGAGTTCATCTGGCATCCATGTTCATGACACAGTTGCGACGCCGTTGCCCAATTCGCCATTTAACGTAACTACAACACAATTTAATTGCAATGCATCGCCATACCTTTCTGTCGCAATTACCAAATATGAGTGTGGCCTAAATCATCACTGACATGCACGTATGACTGAGTACGTACGTAATCTCATTTCGACGTGAGCAATGTCACTTTGGTTAATTGTGTATAACGCCATGGTATCGTAATCAGCTGACTTTTTTTTTTCTTTTGCGTCGAAAGGACCGCGACAATTGGCGATGATCACCAAAACCAGCCATTACGACACACGGTCTTGAATCACTAATGTGTGATTCGGGCATAAGCCAGGAAGACAGTGGAGAGTGTTGCAAGTGTTGGGAAGAGACCTGAATTCTTTGTAAAAACCAAGGCAGGAATATATAGATATTGTTGAGCCATCTCTCCTTTATAGAAATGTTGAATGCAAATGTAAGGAAAAAAGATAGAAAGTGTATAGATGAACTGAGTATGTGTGGTATAAGAAATGGCGAGAACTATGGAGATGCATAGAAGTTGTAAAAACGCTAGCGTAGGTAAAAGGATGTTTTGAGATGTTTCTTCGTGCAGAGAGAGCGGAGGATGCTAATTGGGGGGGGGGGGGGGGGGGGCGGGGGGGGGATATCTATCATTTAGGAGTGTTGGGGTGAAATAGGAGAGGAAAACCTGAAAAGATCAGGTAAGGATATGAAGAGAAACCGGAAACAAAAAAGCCCTTCATATTAGAAAGTAAGTGCAAGATACTAACGAGTGAAACAGGATGTTTATAAGTTATTACATTCACTGCAAATGACCTTCTCTGGAGCTGTATATTGTGAATGTTTTCTTTGCATGGCGCTCGTCCATATTTAACATTGAAAATCTTGATAATTTTACCCTGGAGCTATGAGGAAACACCCATGCTGAAATTTTTTTTTTACAACTTTATATATATATATATATATATATATATATATATATATATGTGTGTGTGTGTGTGTGTGTGTGTGTGAGTGTGTGCGTGTGTGTATATATATATATATATATATATATATATATATATATATATATATATAGTATATATACATAGCATGTGAAATATAGGTAGAAGGTATAAAGATGTTTACATAGGTGTATATACTTGATTTTGTGTGCGCGTACCTAAGTGCAGTTTACTTCATGGATGAATGCAAAATATATTCCAGCGCATAAATGGAATGAAGAGCGTTTCTTAATTTGTGTTCGTTTTCATTAAAATGCGCATAATTAATTGGAATGGAAGATAAATTGGGAAGTAACGTAATTTTCTGCTTCTCTTTGAAAAGTCGGGAAATAAAATTGCTCTTGCGAGAGTCGTTAGAGAGAGAGAGAGAGAGAGCGAGAGAGAGAGAGAGAGAGAAGGGGGAGATAATAATTTCTCTATTCGTAATTTCTGGTGGTTATATTGAGTTTCCGATAAACGTGCGCTCTCGCACAAAATAAAATCGATAAAATTCTATGTATAGAAAAATATATTCATTTTCTATTACTCGGATTATTGAAATAAAGCAGAAATGAAAAAAGATATACAAATCGAATCGGCTTCTTTTAAGGAAAGAATTTGAGAATGCCTTAAAAATTTGTTTCAGGCGATAAGGAAAACCAATTCGCTAGGGAAAGTCATTGCAAGGAAAGGTTTTGTAAAAAGGCTTTGTGTTTTCCGTCACTGTAAAAAGAAAACGAGCTCGACCTCGACTTTTACTGTGACAAAAATTAAAAGGAAAGTCTTTCTTTTGTGGTACGGGATTGAATTTGACAATATTTGTCTTTACAGGAGTATGCTAGTTAACTGTATCATTTCTTGTATTCAATTAAAATTCAGTGATGTTATTACGAACAGTAACGCTCTGTTAGTCAGCAGCAACCATTTGACTGCATTTTTTTTTGCCAAAGTGTTAAAGTAAGTTTTTAGAATGAGGTATGGCATGTTATGAAAGTTCCCTCATTTGATGATTTTTTGTAAGTAAAGGAAATATCTTTCTTTTCTTTTTCTGCACGTTGTTTTTTCCGAAAGAATAACCTCTAAAATAGTCTGATTTGCTCTTTTATCTTTTGAATTTCAGTTTTATTAGACATCTTGATACTTAAGGAATTAATGGCTTGCTTGATAATAATGCGTTTACTGAATTCGTAAACTTCTCCTTACCAAGGTTTGTTAGTTTTTAGAAATAACGCTTGCATTTTGTTTTTGTACTTTAAATATTTTACTTCACTTATCTTTCGTTAAGAAGAATATTTCGGTCTCAGTATTTGGGCGTACTCATTCCTCTTACCTTGACTAATTTAACTGTATCTAACTCTGTTGCACCCACTGATTGGTTTATTTATGGACTGATCTATTTTTCCATTCCCCATCAGCCCCATCAGGTGCCCAATTTTCATGTTATATGTTTACCTGTTCGTCGATTCCCGTTTCGTGGCTCTTTATAAAAACTGGACCTGTCATCCTAAGGACAGAACTCACTATTTCCTTCTAATGCGTTCCGGTATTCCCTTTGCTTTAATGATCCGTTTCGCTGATTTTCATAAATGAATGAACGAGTGAATGAATAAATGAACTGGATATTTTTCCGAGTTCCCGAGTTGTAGATGACACGATCTTTACATCACCTTTGCATTCTCTCTTGTCTCACTTTCTAGTTGAAGAAAGTCTTTAAGTTTACCAAGAGGAAAATGTCTTTTCTGTAAACAGAAGAGAGTTGCCGGAGATCCGACTTGGAATTACGTTTGATACCAGCAATATCTCGTCCGAAAATACCTCTTAGAAGAGACAAAAGAAAATTGCATTCCTGACTCTTCATTCAAAGCGGCCGAGCAAGGGCCGTTTCACATTTCCAGCCTTTCGTCTTCCCGCCTTCGTCAGCGTCTCTGAGGCAACCTGGCCTCCCCCCGGGGACCCTTTGGATACAGGACCCTCCCTCCTATCCCGACATCCATTGCATTTGTACCCATTATACTATCCATCAGTCCTCCCCATCCCTCTCTCCTCCTCTTCCTATCCCTGTGCTTTCACCAATACTCCGAAGTCATCTCCCAAAAAGAGAATAAGAGAGAAAAAAATTGGAGAAGCAATTTTTGACTTTTATTGTGTTGGTTCAGCTCCATTCTAGACGCTCTTTGCCTTGAATTCATTCCTGCCTCTGTGGCGCACGCTTGTTGGTAGTTTGTGCTGATGATTTGTTGATATTTTTCGTTGCAATTCTGGTGGATTCTGGGGCTCTTGTGCAACATCTGCGCGGCATATCCTCTCAGAAGCTAACTAATTAATCTATATTACCAGTCACTTGTCTGAATAAAATCAGGGGAGAGTAAGACAGAGAAGACAAAGTTCTCTAGAAAAAAAAATAAAGGCTCACATGCAATTGCTACGTTTAGGGCATTGTCATCTGCTCTTTCGGAATTTCAATAGCTTTGTTGAACGTTTGATGAACTTATCCCTGCTGGGTTAGCGATCTTGATGACTTTGTCTCAGTAAAAGTGGAACCTTCTTGTATAGAACTGTATTTTTCTCATCTTCCTTAGTATTAACCTATCAGTTTATTTGTACAGTAAAGATGTCGGTAATATTGTTTGCTAGTTGCATCATATACATGCAGTACTATTCGCCACATAATGTGATGTCAAATAAATTATTATTATGCTTCATGTTACATTAGATATAATTGATTACGTAAATGGAAGGCTTTACATTTCCAAAGGAGGGGAGAGGGGTTGCTTTGAAAGTGTACGGAGAGAGAGAGAGAGAGAGAGAGAGAGAGAGAGAGAGAGAGAGAGAGAGAGAGAGAGAGAGAGAGAGAGAGAGGGTAAACAAAGAATAGCCGATTGATAGTAGGAATTAAAACGGACGTAAACAGTATGTTCGAGAGTGATGTAAGGTGTTGTAATACCTTATTGACTTTTATTTTAATCGTCGTTGAATTGACATTCCAGGAAGGATGTTAGTAACTATTTTTCGTGTTACTACTTTAAACTGCTCTCACCTAATTACTTTACTACTTAACCTGCTGTCACGTAATTTCAACTATTATCCTGTCTCTCCTGGACACAGAAAGTGAAATCGAAGTAAAAGTTTTTTTTTTTCTCCCCAGCAAGTCACTACTTTCTCAGTAATATCACTTCTCTCTTTGCAAGTGTTCTGTATTCGCCATTTACCTCTAACACTCCATTTTTTTTAGAAAATTTGCACATCTGAGGCTTTCTTGGTATCTTCGGTGTAAGGAAAAAAAAAAAAAAGGAAACTTACTTATTCTGACGCATAATTTTCAGCCCCCCACGAAAAGGTTTGATTTCTGGCTTCCTTCACTAGACTTAATTGTATTTAGGTTGCTGTTATCTTAGTATATTTTAACTGTTTTTGGGTACCATTTGCAAGCGCTGTATTTTATTGTTCTGACATTTGAGTGTAAGAGCACCCTACGGAAGGAATTGTTCAGTTCACGTAATGTTTAAAGTAGAATTCAGTAATACTACAGTGCTGACTTAGTATCTTTCAGCACCATGATGAATTATTTATTTCCGGAACCGTTAATGGGTCTTTTATTTTCTTGTAACGAACGCTACCATTAGTAGGTATATATATTATTGTTAAATATATTTTTTGCTGATTTGATATGGTATGTTGTATCTTTTGACCTTCCTATTATTATTTTTATATAAATCAATTTAAGGTTATTTACTAAAGTTTGTATTCTAGAATTTAAGAGAATTAAGAAGTAAATCCATCGGCTTTCTCTGTCGCTCCTTGACGTATGGCCTGATTTTTCTACCTTAGTGCATGGGACTAAGTCCATTGAAAAGTTTCTCATTTCAGGATATAGTGAACCTTCGCGTATCGACCTCCGCAGAATTTTGTATATGAATGTCATGAAATTCATGCTTCAAGTTTATAGCAAATTTTAGTACATTTATTTGTATTC
>NC_087200.1:4271316-4328816 GCF_015104395.2 Macrobrachium nipponense | reverse complement strand
ACAGATACATAATTGAAAGGTCAGGTATTCGCATATTTTGAAAGGAGTTTCCGAAGGTGTGATCATAAAGTTTTTTTATAGTGCGTATTCAGGGTTTCCTTTAATAGGCTGTCAAATGTGTATTATTATTATTATTATTATTATTATTATTATTATTATTATTATTATATTATTATTATTATTATTATTATTATTATTATTATTATTATTATTATTATTATTATTATTATTATTATTATTATTATTCGAATTGATTTACATTTATTCTTCTCAGTTCTGCGTACAATTCGTTTTTTTTCAGAGCTAATGCTGTACAAAAGGTTCCCAATGTTCATATTACGACGGAGAGAAATGGTTCAGAAGCGAGCGTTTCAGTAACTATTCTCTTTCCCATAATAGGAACATTGGCCGATTTTTGTGTAGGAGTAGCACTGAAGATAAAGTAAATTGTACGTAGAACTTAGAAGTCTAAATATAAAATCAATTCGTAATACTGCCATTGTATATAATAGTACATGTATAAGGGACAGGGTCTTCTTGTTCTAATCTTTTTTCTTATTCATCTTCATCTTATTATTATTATTATTATTATATTATTATTATTATTATTATTATTATTATTATTATTATTATTATTATTATTTCTTTCCCAAAATATTTCCCAATAACGGGAAATATTAACTGAATTAAAGTGATTTACTTTATTCTAATCTCGGAAGTATCATTATTTTGTTCATATATGTAATCTCTCTCTCTCTCTCTCTCTCTCTCTCTCTCCTCTCTCTCTCTCTCTCTCTCTCTAAATTTAACTTTTACTGTAAATTTCTGCCGAAGCTTCAACTTCATCTCAGCATAGCTGGTAATGTGCCGGAAGTCGTCTCTCTCCATCCCCTTCAAAAGTACGAAACAGGAGCAGTTGGCCCATCATTAGTGACGAATAAGAGAGAAATTCAAACGATACATATTATTTTTCAGTACTTTCGTAATAATGAAAATCATTGTTATCAGTTATGAAAATTCGTTTAAATGATCGTTCTTTAAGGGGATCTGTAGAAAAATTAAAGGTCTTCCCAATAATGAAATCATTCAAATATTAGTTATAGGTACTGTACAACCCAAAACTTATGTTTAAATTAGGAGAAAAATATCTGTATTGGTTAGGTGTAAAAATCATGAAATTAAACATGTTTAGTGTAACTGCTGACCTGCAAACAGGCGGAAATGGATAGCAGACATATTTTCCTATAGTTCGGTACCAAAAAAGTAAGCTAAACAGTTGTTGGCAACGAACTCGAAATTTAGCTGCCTTATTGGAAATCATGTGATGGACTATACAACTGTGTAACAGTATTGTTCCTCCCCCAGTTGGTCCTCACTGGTGAGAGGGGCCTCATACCTAGACGAAATTTGTACTTTTCGTTATATAGCTTACATATCAAAGATCCCTACGATTTCTGGCATGGCAATGGACTGTTCCCAGGAAATCCAAGTTAATGAATAGCAGAGTGGTATTAAAACTTTAATACCATATAAACCACCCAGAACAAGTAAATATCATCTTGACCCAACCTTGACTCGCTTCGACTCCCTCTTTGGGAGTGGAAATTGATAAAAGTTCCTGGCCTTGGAAACAGAAAAAAAAATATGCTTTAAAATTAGAGAGTTATTAATTAAGTAGCCAGCCAACCTCTGAAATTTCATTCAGACAAATAAGAGACAAGATGTGGTTGATAGAAACCACAACAAAAAACAATCAGAAAATTACTTAACCATAAAGAACATTGATAATGTAAAGGTAAATATAAAAAACATGAGAGTATGAATAGTGAAGAGCCAATAGAAAAGAATATTTTGCTGGATTCCCCGAGAATGGGTACAACAACGGGCAAGATTGCGAAATATACAATACAGCCGCTTGAAAATGGTGTTCCACAGGGAAAACGTCCTTAGTGGCACACTGATAACTTTAGCAATTAATGGCATTATTAATAACCTACCAACTGGAGTAAAATGTAAGTTATATCATCTTTACAAGTTGAATATGGTGAACTACCACTCTCGCTCTATCCATAGCGATCTAGTCACGATAAAAATTGCTCTAAGAATTCGGACAAGTGATTCATTTGATTTAAGAGATTTATTTATAACAAATAAAACCCCACCACCTTCCCCAATTAGAGCCAGAAGATTGTTTGAGTCGCTGAATATAAATATACAAGTGCTTTTAATAGTGAAATTGCCTCCTCTTTGGACAATAAATGAAATGAGAATTTGTACACACCTGAAGTATTTATCAGAAAGTTATTCATAATCACCAGAACACCATAGGACAACATACAGTAGAGCATATAATAAGTCGAAAAAAGTTAAGTATATCTTAGTTTTACCAGACCACTGAGCTGATTAACAGATTAGATATTTTTACGTGGCTAGGAACCAATTGGTTACTTAGCAACGGGACCTTCAGCTTATTGTGGAATCCGAACCTCATCGAGGAATAAATTTCTATCACCAGAAATAAATCCTCTTGATTCCGAGTTGGCAAAGCAGGGAATCGAACCCAGACCCTGAGTCGAAAAGGTACACCTTTTGATATATATAAAAGATGGATCTAAATCAGCGCATGGAGTGGGATATCATGCATTGTCCCAAGACAAAACATACCTGTTCTCTTTTCCCAATAATGCTTCAGTATTTACAGCCGAGTCATGAGCAGTAACATCAGCCATAAAAATAATCAAAGATCACTCATTTGATAATTTTGTGATTTATAGTGACTCCAGAAGCGCTATAGAAGCCTTTCAAAGTTACAATCCTAAAACTAGTATTGTACAACAGATTAAGTTTTCACTCCGTAAGTTATAATAATGGAAAAACTATTGAAATATGTTGGATCCCTGCCCATGTAGGGATAAAAGGATACGAAGAAGCTGATAAAACCGCTAAAGAACCAGTCCATATGATAAAAGCAAATATAAACATCCCTATTAGTGAGTATATAAGAAATATAAAAACACTCATTGTAAAAAAAAATGGTAAAATGTACTTAATGAAGAACCTGAAAATAATAAATTGAAGCAAATGAAACCTGATGTTAGGAAATGAGTTCATCATATCAGAGAGATATATACAAATAATCCTGACACGACTCTGTATAGGTCATACTCATCTGACTCATGAGCATTTAATGAGCAGCCCACGTGGCCCTGCTCCATTGTGCTCAGAGTGCAAGGTGCTGATAACTGCCAGACATGTGTTGTGTGATTCTCCAAAGTATGACCAGCAGCGACTGCCAACTTTTGGAAATAAATCAATAAAGGAAATTTTGTCAGAATCTTTTACATTTTCAGTGGTTCCGCTTTTGATGTTTAGGAGGAACTGGGATCTAGTTAACATGTAAAAATAAGTTTATAATAAAAGCACGAAAACCTTAGAGCATTTAATGGATTATAAAACAAAATTTTAGAATGTTACTTGACTTATTCTGAATTTTAATATACCTTTTTAGTATGTATGTATGGAAGCATGAGTAAATGTATTTACTATGTGCGTTCCAATGTGAAAGCATTTGCCTTTGTGCAGTTTTTTTAATCTAATTTTGATATAATCAGCATCATAATGAATGACCTATTTCGTCCCAGTGCTTGGCCTCAGCCTTAGACCTTGTATTTTATTTTAATCCTTCAGGCTAGCCCTATGAAAGCTGGAAGTCAGCTCAGTGGTCTGGTTAAACTACTTAAACAGTAATTTATATTATGATCTGATGTTTCACTGTGTTATTTCATCTGTCCCCAACAAAATTCAGCTGGTTGACATATGAAATGTTAGAAACAATTTTCCTTTTCAATCTTCTTTCACAAATTGGGGCTCACAGTTCCTTTCTTTGTTAAGAATAAAACCGTTTCTCAAGCAAACTCTCCAGCCTATAGTAATTTTAACGTGAAAAAAAGAATAAAATTAATTCTTCTCATTATGATTATAGCATGGCGGGCACAATTCGCCCCTACCACCAACACTCTCTCTCTCTCTCTCTCTCTCTCTCTCTCTCTCTCTGTCTCTCTCTCTCTCTGGGGAAACTACATTAATCCTCTTTCTTTGCTACAGTTGACTGCCATTAGATCTTGATTCCACGCGTGGACTTGGGAGCAGTGCTAATCCTTGCCCGAGGCAAGCCAGGAGTCAGAAAGGTAAAGGACTGACTGTATGGGTGCCGCCATCTTGGAATGTGGGCCATGAGGTCGCCATGCCTGGGCGAGATGCCCACTACAGCTATCTACTAGATCCTCATATTCTCCAAAGGTTATAAGAGGCTTTGAATCAGCAGGCTCGGCTCAGAATCAGTTGGACGCTTGTCCCGGACACCCGTCCTTCCCCATTGCTCTCTTAAACTGACCCATCTTAAAGCATGTAGTGTACTGTGGGCCTAGTATACGTATAATTGTAGTGAGTTGATTCACTCCCACCCCAATTTTGGTCTCGTATTCATGTTGGTCTTTTTCTGTCTCTCAGTGGTATTCCTATCATTATTCTTTCTATAGCTGTTTGAGTTGTAACTGGCTTATGTTTTAAGTCTTTAGTAAGGCTCCAAGTTTTTGATGCATAGGTTAATACTGGTAGGACCATCTGATTAAATACTTCTCTTTTTAGAGAAAGTGGCATTTTACTTTTTATAATCTCATTTTGTTTACTAAAAGCTCTCCATCCCATTCTTATCCTTCTTTTAATTTCGGTCTCATGTCCTGGGGGAAACACTTATTGTCTGTCATAAATACGTACGTATATTCATTAACAATCTCTAGAGGTTCGTCCATAACTCTTATCTGATGTCTTTGCATTTTCATTGAACATTATCTTAGTTTTACACATATTTTCATTTTCAGTCCTACATTCTGCTTTCTCTATTCATATATATATATATATATATATATATATATATATATATCTATATATATATATATATATACACTTGTATAATTTTATTGTCAGAAAATGAAGTGAAAACTATTTGTTAAGTTAGCAAAAGCAATGGAAAGTATCGAAAAAAGATTGATATAAAAATATAAAAATGAAAAAAAGATAAGAAAATACGACCAAGAACACAATAAGTTGTGACCCTCTCAAGGAAGGTGGAACGGAGTCCTGATCGATAAAATCACGCTTAAACCGGCATCCTATTGGACTCTCTCTTGATAATACTCCGGCAAGATATCTTCCAGTTATCGGATAAAACTGCTTACAGATGCAATACACGGAGATAATATATTCAGGTTCTGGGTCCTTATTTCCATTTTAAAAGTCAAGAGGAAAACAGCAGAAGAAGTGCACTGAATCTTTAGGGCTTTCTTTCATGAACGAAGACCTTTGTTTCTCGTAATATTGAATAAATTTGCGTTACGAGAAAAGGGCTTCTGTTTGCATGTGTATGTATACAGAAGTAAGACAGTCAGCTAGTAAGCTAGGCAGATGTGTGAAGGTTACTCATAATTTTCTATTAGTGTCTCGTCTTGCTTAACTAATTTTATTATGGATTTTTGTTGCAGGTAATAACGTAATTTTAGTTGATGGAATGTTTTCCATTCATTAATGTATCTTTTTACAAATAATAGTTATTATGATTATGATAGTAATAATGATAATAATACTTTGCTGTTTCCACGTAACTTAGTGTATCAAGATTTTTTCTCTACTTTCTGCAGAATCTTATTACTGTCTTCCGAGAGGCTTTCCCATTGTTATATATATATATATATATATATATAATATATATATATATATATATATATATATATATATATATATATATATATATATATATATATATCTATATATATAATTTGTATTTTTCTAAATTAGCTATTTTTTCATAAGTAATCTTCCATTAATTTAAATTTGAAACTTAAACTTACTCTTTTTTTTTATGCTCATATATAGTATGCGATAACCAGATGCTAATTATATGTTTTTGTGTGTGTGCCACTTTCCGATTTCCAATATAGTGGAGAGATTATATATTCATCACGGCGATAACTTACCTTTCCGTAAGTCACATTACTGGTGTTCACATTAAAGCTGGACTACAGACGCCGCCGTGCACTCTCTCTCTCTCTCTCTCTCTCTCTCTCTATTGGGTAGCACTCAATATTTTCCTTGGTTCCAATTTCTCTTTTGAATTCCAAAACATTTTTCACCAGTGAATTGTTGCTGCTGACTTTTCGAATTCTCTCTTCCTGAATGAAGGTAGATCGTTATCTCCAAGGATTTTTCTTTGGGAAATAAGAAAAGGAAAAAAAGATAAGAAAGAAATTGCGGCTTGATATCTGAATCACTCTGAGTTTTTGAAGTGTATATTCGTTTTTCTTTCAGAATCAAGGAAACTTCTTGAATTGAGTGGAGAATGTACCTCTTCATACTTCATTACGGAGGAATAAACACACACACTAGTATATATATATATATATATATATATATATATATATATATATGTTTAGTGATATATATATATATATATATATATATATATATATATATATATATATATATATGCTGTGTGTGTTTGTGTGAATGTGAGAATATGTCATTATGCTTAATGCCTTTTCTGTATTTATCTGATGAAACAGAATTAAATGTTGCGCTCCTGTATATATATATATATATATATATATATATATATATATATATATATATATATATATATATACATATATATATGTAATATATATATAAATATATATATATATATATATATATATATATATATATATATATATGTATGTATATATATATGTACACATATCATTAACCCCACCCCGTCCCAGGGGATGATGGCATTAGTAGGTGTAAGACTTCTGGTTCTTAACATATCTTTTAGGATGAGGTTGCTAGCCCGATGCCTCTTTAATCCTGAGTGTGACAACTACAGTCTAAATTACTAAATACCTAATTCACTTCCGAGGTCGATAGGTATATTTTGTGATATTTAGTAATACCAAAGTGAAAGAGCGTGATGCTTAGCTGGCGGCTCATGTTATGTCGGAAAGGCATTAGTGATATGCGAACAAGTGTATATTTGTTGGGAAAGTTGAATTCAGCATGAAAATAAATGATGGAAATAAAGTTTTTTGAGAAACAGTATAAAGTAACAGTAGTGTCAGGCTGGGTTTGAAGAAAAGGGGCAGTATCCATGCTGGGTGAGAGGAATGCAAAGGTAGGTGGTAGGGAAAGCGCTGGTGCGTTTGTTAGGTTGATTGTGATTAATAATGAGGTTTAATCCATAAAGCCAATTGCACCTATTTCATCCGAATTTTTTTTAAGACATCAAGAAGCTTAAAGTTTTTTGTGTAACAGAGAAAAAGAGTAATTCTGTTGGGTGCGATTTGAAAATGCCCATACAATTTTTTTTAATTCACTCTAGTAGCAATAATTCTTGACATGTAGGTTGTATCTTGTATATTTTAATTGTCAGTTTTGTCTTTGAGGACTTTGAGCGAAAAATACAATTTCGTAATCACAGGTTATGCATATGACAGCCTTGGATTTTGTTTTGAGGGAATAAGTATATTCAGGATTCTTTTCTTTCTTTTTTTTAGCTCAAATTATGATTTAGATTTCAGCGTTTATTCTAAGCCGAAACTTGAATTCTGACATAATATATCCATTTAAATAAATAGTAAATCTTGATTTTAGAATTAATTCTAGGAATGGACTGAGATTTAAGTGATTAAAGACTTGTTTTCCGCATGTATTATTGGAGATGAAAGTAATTTGTATTAGAATTTTCACACAAACAGTTTTCTTAAAATTCTGATAACTAAAAGCATCGCGAATTACTATTTTTGTTGTGAAGGACAAGCAGGAATTTTGAATTTATTATTTATCTGAAAATCGAGAGGAAAAACTGATACCTTGAATAACACTCAGCAGTTTGGATTTTCCCAGATTGAAAAAGCAGGTCCACTGAGCAGACTATTTCTGCAACAACAAAATCCATTCTTGAAATTTTTCTTTCAGTAAAAATCTAGTTGACCATCGAAAATTCTTGGAGGTAAATCGAGTCTACTGTTGCAAATATTGTAAAATTTGTACGCATTAAAGTTGTTCTACCCTTGCGAGTCTTTTCAGGAAAAATATAGTATATACAAAAAGCTGGTCTACCCTGGCATATTCTTTAAGCGGAAAATATGATTTAACGCCATAAATTCTTGATGCTAAAAGCTCGTCTACCGTTGCAAATTCTTTCTGGAACGCTGAAGGAGAGAGAGAGTACAAACAATTCCGAAGATCCTCTCATGTAATATATTTATTGTGAATCTAGATCGAAATAATGACACGAAGCTATGAGTGACTTTATGCTATCATAGGCTTCCCGTGTTTAAAAATCACTTATTGATGAATATTTTCTTTCAACGAAATTTTTGATTGATGAATATTTTCTTTCAACGAAATTTGATGAAGTCTTTCTTCGTTTCCTTAGAGCTAGACATTTTATCTTTTTCCTTTCTTTTTCTCTCTCTCTCCGATACCATCTTGTTCCTTCCCAGCTTTCTGTTCCAACATTGAAAGTCCGAGCATTTTTCACCGATGAAATGCCGCTGCTGACTTTTCATATTTCTTTTTCTACGGATGAAGGCAGACCATTATCTCCAAGGATTTTTCTTCTGGAAATAAGGAAATGAGAGAACGGAAGGTTGGGCAGGATATCAAAATTACTTTTTAGACTCTACAGGCTTTCCAAAATCATTCTGGGCCACTGAGAAAAATGGCGCAGTTTCTATTTTCGGTCTGGTTGTTTCAGGAAGTGTAATATATATATATATATATATATATATATATATATATATATATATATATATAATATATATATATATATATATATATATATATATATATATAAGTTCATTGATCCACCAGGGGCTAGTACCAAAGACGATGAAACAGAGTAGATGAGTCACTGTTTCACTGTGTTTAGTACTAGACCTTGAGGTTCAAATGCTCCTAAGCGAATTGATCATTTCACATATGACCCATGAATTTCGTGAAATCCTGCATTTCATATATCCGATATATATATATATTATATATATATATATATATATATATATATATATATATATATATATCAGGGAATATATGAAATGCAGGGATTTCACGAAATTCATGGGTCATATGTGAAATGATCAATTCGCTTAGGAGCATTTGAACCTCAAGGTCTAGTACTAAACACAGTGAAACAGTGACTCATCTACTCTGTTTCATCGTCTTTGGTACTAGCCCCTGGTGGATCAAATGAACTTAAGGACATTTGATCCCCACGTGCTAATACTAAACACGGCAAAATACATTTGACTCCGGAGGAGTTAGTACTAAACGTGGCGAAACCGTGTAGATGAATCACTGTTCCACTCTGTTTAGTACTATAGCCCTTGGGGTTCAAATGTTCTTAAACGAATTGATCATTTCACATATTTCCTAGGGATTTCGTGAAATCAATGATTTCACATATGTGGCAGTTTGTGATAGTTTTGTCACTAATTCACACGCACCTTTTATATACAGTCGAATATTGACCGTTTCAAGTTGGGATTTCTAATCAGCAAAAATAAAGTACGTGTTTTACCCCTGTGTGTGTGTGTTTGTGTGTGTGTGTGTGTGTGAGAGAGAGGAGAGAGAGAGAGAGAGAGAGAGAGAGAGATCTGGAAGTGGTTGGCTAGAAATATACGGGGAATGTCTGGTTCGAGTTCTTGCAGGGATAAACGTTACTTTTCTTTTTTCATTCTCAAGACATTACAGAAAAACATAAAGAAAAGGAAACCGCCGAGTGCCTCAATGAATTTGAAGTTAAACGCCTAAATGTTTTAAGGAGAAAGAATTCCGGATTTTTATCGAGAGAGAATTAAGGAAACGACTTAAACTCATGGGAACAATTGCGACGAAATTTAGTTCTACAGAAGTAATATTGTTTCGATTGGAATTGATCGCAAAGAACTAGTTTTTCTGCGTATGTGTTTTTTACTGGATTGTGTTTAAAAGAACGGATTTTTTCAAGAGATTTTGTCTTTGTAATTGGATCCATTTTGAGAGATTTGGAATTTGGAAAGTGAAACGACCTATATTTTGTGAGGAATTGAAAGTAAGATAATTTTGTTCATTATATGCAAAAGTTGTTTTACAGTGTAATATATAGATGCAGTAAGTTGTTTAAAAAGTTAGTATTGCTCTAGAGAACTAATTTCGGAGGAATTATAGCATGGAATTGTGTAGTAAGAAATTGATTTCGAAAGATAAACATTTAAAGGAATTTTACTTTTTAACTCAGAGTTTGCTTGTCAAAGGTTATATTTGGTAGTTTTTTTAAAGTTATTTTTTTAAAGCTAAGAATACTTAAAATGTAGATATATATAATAAGAAAAATATTTTGAAACATGGCCTGTAAAAGTTACGCATATTTATGTATTATATATACTGCATTTATATTTGTAGGAAGTTGGGTTTAAGAAATTAATTTGAAAAGTGTTTTTCAGGGAATTGTCTAGAAAGTATGAAATACCATTAAATTTGGTAGAATTCTTTGTAAAGGCTTTGCTTTGAAAGAATGATTAGTCTCACGATGGAGGTTGTTTGAAGGTATGATGCCTTTCGTCGCGAGACATCAGTGTTTAAAGTGAGGAACTAGTTCCACGTTGGCCGAGTGCATGTCGCACTCGGCTACTATTCGGTGGTCCGCAGTTCGATTCTCGGCTCGGCCAACGCGGAACCAGAGGAATTTATTTCTGGTGATAGAAATTCATTTCTCGATACAATGTGGTTCGGATCCCACAATAAGCTGTAGGTCCCGTTGCTAGGTGACCAATTGGTTCCTACTATGAGATTCAGGGTCTCTGTAACACGTTTTTTGGACTTTGCTCCTTGCCAAAGCATCGGATGTACCTGAAAGTTGACAAATGTATATTTTACAACCACACACAAATTTTGTCAGCATTATCAATAACCTAAACCCGACAGTTTTAATTTTTATATAGTAAAAATGATCTAGCCAACGCCATGGCCAATGATTACTAGCCTAGAGTCGAAAAACATTCATTACGTAAGCAAGGTAAACAAACACCTTTGACGAAATGTTGCCCCGCCAATCCACCAGACAAAAACTCCATCGGCTCTGAAACCCAAAGACTTTATGAATGGCGAAACGATACATAGATGTGGGTGGCGTATCAGTGCTAGCGTAGTAATATTACTGTAGCAGTAGTGCCGCAACAGTATAGCAGTTAATATACATGAATTAAACGTTTAGGCCAACTGCTGGGATCCTTGAGGATCATTTAGCATTTCTTACAACTACTCGAGAAATTAGTTTTTATAGCCAGAAGTTAAATTTTCTAATCCAACAATGCCCATGGTAGCCTTCAGTGTTATCCTGAATTATAACGAGGCGAAAGTGGGTGGAGCCTCATGAAGTCATCATTCTGACGATAATTATTGGTGAAGGTTTAAAGCCAATATACGGTACCGGCTTTTTTTTTTTTTTTTTTTTTTTTTTTTGTTTTTTTTTTTTTTTTTTTTTTTTTGCAGTAAATAAATGGAGAGCCAATAAATAAAAATTGCTTGACATTGGATATAGCAGTTATCAAATCAAGCTTGTCTACTATGTTTTTGAAAATTACCAACTATTCCCTACATCTTGTCAATCTGATTGTGACCTATAAAATAGACTGTAATTTCTTAGGAAACCTATTTTGGGAGTTAGACTAATAATCGAAGTTTTTTTGTATTTATTAACATATTTTGTTGGGTTGTTCATTATGACAATTATCAGTGGAGAGTTCCAGAGTTCATAAAGGTGTACTGCTTTGCTTGTATTTAAATTTGTATGTCATTGACGTATAGCCAATCATCCATCGAGAAAGAGGGAAGAAATGCTGTCATAAGTTACGTAACGAGTGCGTTCGAAACCTTTTCTCTGAGTAAGTTGGCCCGTCTTCAAAAAAAGTTACTTTTACATTATAAGTACCAAATTTATTCAACCTACGTAATGCAGAATACAGTCAAAATTTATGTGTAGATATAATATGTATTCTGAATAAGCGTTATATTAATGAAATGCTTAGATAAAAAGTTATTGCGAAAAAACCGTGTTACAGAGGCCCTGAATCTCATAGTAGTCACGTAAAACTATCTAATACTTCGGGCCAGCCCTAGGAGAGCTGTTAATCAGCTCAGTGGTTTGGTAAAACTAAGATATACTTAACTTAAAGCGAGGCACTGGATTTTGCTTTATCAATGTTAGTAAAAACTCACGCTTTGTTATTGATTGATTGATAAGAAAAAAACATCAGAGGTGATTTTAAACTTAGTGGATATGGGTTAAGCAAAACAACATTGTCTCCTCAGATTAGTTTTTCTAATTTTTCTTTATTCATATTTATCTCTATCTTTACTCATGTCATGCCTATTCCCCATTTGCATCTTTACAACTCTATGGTTGTTTTGTTATCGATTTTGTTAAGCACATGCGTCCATAAGATTCCATGAATTTTCAAGATCTTAATTTCTTGGCCTTCTTTACTGAATTCCAAAACCAAGTCTTTGGACGTAGAAGTCGAATAGGATGCAGATGTATAACTAGTTCATTGTCTCTTGGCACCTGCACTATCGTGCACAGAAGTCCGTTCCCTTAGCCATCGAGAGAGTGAACACAAATCCACTGACTATGAAACACCGAAGCAGTTGAACAAGTAATTAATGGAAGACCCAAATAGATGTGGCTCCGTAAGAGCTTATGGGAACTGGAAGGGGGAGTGGAAAACAGTTAATTTTCTTGAGCGTAGAGTAAAGTCATCGTATTCTAACATCGTTAAGAAATTAATCTAAAGTTTTTCTTGTTGACGACACTGGGTTTGGGCGTAAAATGTACAGTTAAGGAAATATGCGAAGTAGATATGAAAATAAAAGTGCTTAGGAAGTCATTATTCATTAATTAGTATTTCCTACAGCTTATCGTGTCTTATCAACAGACATGACTGTCCACGAGATCGATACAGAACATTTTAGCATCATTGAACGGTGGTGTTCTACAATCTGTAACCCACCTCTTATATATAAAAAAACTAACATTTATAGCAGCAAATTAGCAAAATTTTTAGTTCACTTGCGTTATATAGGTAGCAACCACAAACTGCTACCGGTGCATCCTCTATATGTAAACATTCTTAGATCTCTTATATTCAGTTTTATTGCGAGATTGGGCCAACATCCATAGTGAAGTTGGACGATATGGCTGATGACAACTGAATGCCAGTTTTTAGACTTTAAAATTGTTCTTATACGTATTTTTTTTTTTTAGAATAACGACATAAGGTGAAAGATTCAGATGCTTTCATCAATGTAACAAATTGACAAGCCGTAAAAACGTAGAAAAAGAGAGAAAGAAGCAGAGAAAAAAATTTAATAATCCCACAGAGATAAACACAAAAAAATTGATAGGCGAGAGAGAGAGAGAGAGAGAGAGAGAGATAGAGCAGAGAAAAATTTATAATCCCACCGAGATAAACACAAAAAATTTGATAGGCGAGGAGATAGAGAGGAGAGAGAAGAGAGAGAGAGAGAGAAGAGAGAGAGAGAGAGAGTATCTGAATAAGTGGTAGTCTAATAGACATAACTAGCGAGTGATTTATTCAGTATGTATTGTTAGGCGGTATGTTGGCGGTGTGAGGTTACAGCAACGAAAATGCGCTGTGAATTGTGATTATTGTTAATAATAATAATAATAATAATAATAATAATAATAATAATAATAATAATAATAATAATAATAATAATAATAATATATGCTTTATTTCAGCTCAGGGCCATATACATTGAATATACGAAATACAGACAGTAACATACACAATCTAGATACATGAGACATGATAAAAAAGGAAAAGAAAATGAATAATCGGCACTTATCCACTAAATAGCTGAGGTAGCATAAAAGCTAGTAATCATAATACTGGTAATAACAGTAATAATATTGGTGAGAAAAAAAAATATGCATTGAGAGTAATAACAGTTAGTGCACAAATTATATAATTTAAATTTCAACTAGAGACCTTAGGTGGCTACAGTAGTCAGGTCCAGAGGGCTAAATAAAAAAATTGAATGTAAAAAAAAAAAAAACTTTAACTTGATAGTAATCGCAGTAATAAAGAAAAATAAAAAAAAAACAGCAATAAATGTAATAATGACAAAAACTGCAGATGACATCTTGCCAATACAGAGATTAAGTCCTTTAGGGGACAAAGGCCTCATTTTCCCATCTTTCCCACAATTTAGATCTTCTTCTTCACTCCTTAGGATGCTTTGTATGAGCGAGTTGCTGCTGTTTCTCACTCGGGTTACCAGACTGGACATTGTTCGCCTAACAATGATTTTTAAATTGTCCAGGCGGTTTTCTATGAACATCTGTGTGGCGGAGTGGTAGCGGGGAATGTTTGTGAGGCGTCTCAGAATGTCATTGTGCACAACAGTGATGCGTCTCATGGTCTCTCGGGTATAGTTCGTCCAGAGGGAACACCCATAGATACTGTAGCAGTACGAGCGGAAGAGCAGCAGTTTCACGTCTCGGTGACAAAAGGCAAACCTCCTTGCAATCATGGTGCCAGCTGCACATAGTTTACGACGCCTCTGTTCAATGTCTGCCGTATCTTTTAGGTCGTCGGTGATAGTGTGACCCAAATACAGAAATTCGTGCACAAATTCCAGCCGATGGTTTCTGAGGTAAATTTGTGGTTCTGCAATATGCTTAAGCGATCTCGGGAGCAGCGACATGCACTGGGTCTTGGTTTCGTTGTAGATTATATCAAATTCCTCTGCATATTGGCGGCAAGTGTCGATAAGTCGTTGGAGACCTTGCATTGATGGGGAAATCAGAACCATATCGTCGGCGTAACAGAGGTTGTTTATAGTTGTTTCATTGACGGTGCATCCGATTGGGAGTGAGTTCAGTTTGACATTCAAGGCATCTGTGTACGTATTAAACAGGTATGGAGAGAGAATGCCCCCTTGCCGAAGCCTGTTTAGGGAGCCGAAGGTGTACGATAATATGTTACCCCATTTGACACAGAATTGCTGTGTGGAGAACCAGCAATGTAAAATGCCAATTAGATATAGGGGTGTGCCTCTTTTATGCAGCTTCAGGAAGAGCTTCAGGTAGTTTACTCTGTCAAATGCTTTTCTGACATCTACAAAACAAAGAAAAACAGGAGAGGCTGATGATAGGTAGTAATTCAGCAATTCTTTCAGTATGTAGATGCAGGTGTCGGTTGAGTGGTTTGCTTTAAACCCGAACTGGTTGTCAGTGGTGTGTAGAAAGGGGAGAAGTCTCACTAGAAGAACCGACTCAAGTATCTTCGATGCGATCGTTGTGATTGCAATCGGCCGGTAGTTGCCAGGGTCAGCTGCATCCTTTAGCTTGTTTTTGAATAATGGTATCAAATGGACTAAGAGTAGGGAGTCTGGAAGAAACCGGTGAATTATGCACGCATTGAATAGGGCAGCTAGCAAAATGTAAATTATCGGATGGCAGAATTTGTAGGCCTCTGCAGGAAGACCATCACAGCCGAGCGATTGACATTGAACAGTAACGTTAATGGAAGCTAAATGATCCTGATGGGTTCCGGCGCTTGGTCCTCAAGACCTAAATTTCATAATCAATCAATCAATAACGTTAATGTCTGATTTTTTTCTAATTGGTGACTAAGTAAAGCTTTCCCTCTTCTGGCTCAGTTCAGAAAGAATCAACGAATGAAAGGACTGGGAAGAAAAAGCTTTGGATCCAACGCCGATGTAAGAGATACACCAACATTATATAAAAACAGAGGGATATTAATCTGTTATAAGCGTAGTTAATTCATAGTTTTGTGAATCACTTCCGGCTTACTGACCACTAGTTTGGATGCCCTCCTTGTTATTACATTTTGGTGGGTTATAGAAAAGCTGTGGAAAAGATTGATTGATTGATTGTGTATTATATCTGGCGTTACGACATCTGGGAGCTGTGGAAAAAAACATTATATATATAATATATATGTGTGTGTGTGTGTGTATACATATATCTATATATATATATATATATATATATATATATATATATATATATATATATATATATTTACACATACATACATATATGATAGTTTCGTCACTTATTGGCACGTTAATATCACATTTACAATGGGTACCACGTTAAAATATCACATTTACAAAGCCTTAAGTATAATATACACACTATTGGAATTTGAAGGTCATGGTCCAGGGCTGTTGAATGTAAACTGTTTTCAAGGCGTAATGATTGCGATATTTATTGTGTATTTGTGGCATACTATTTGTGAGTATAAAAAGAATCACGCGTGCGAATAAGTGACAGTATACAAATATATATATATATATATATATATATATATATATATATATATATACATATACATATACATATACATATACATATATACCAAACACACACACATATGCATAATGTGAATATGTCACAGATACCAACAAAATATCGCATTCATTACGCCTTGAGAAAAGATTACACTCAACAGGCCTGGGAACATGGTCTTAAAATTCCAATAGTGTGTATATTGTACCCAAGGCTTTGTAAATTTGATAGGACAGGCGGGAAGGTAAGAGTTACTAAAGGTAAGACGAAAAACGGCGTTGCTACCGCCAGAGAAAGTGAGAAGTTAGAGACGACAACTGGAAACAGATGCGTTAATGACGAATAAGGAAAAGGGGAATGTCACTTAAGGTGTAAGAAGGGATCCTTGAGGAGAGGCTATGAGCCGTGGGAGGAGGGGAACAATACTCGACAAAAAGGAAGGGTCCTGATGGGCTTCGCTTAAACGGGGAGAGCAAGGAATGCAATTTTCTTCCGTCTTAACAGAGAGACATATCCAAGGGCAGTATCACTCACAAACGACCTTAATTTGAGAAGACAAGAGCGATCCCAGAGAGAAGTTTCAGTTTACAGGGAATTTTTTCCTTTGTCAACTTTATCCGGTTTATTGTGATCTGCCTAGAAGACAGGTGGGTCGTCAATGAAGGTGAAACATGAAGAGAGAGAGAGAGAGAGAGAGAGAGAGAGAGAGAGAGAGAGAGAAAGTCAAGTTAATCAGTTTCTGTAACTGTTTTTTTTTTTTTTTTTATCTTCAGCCTACAGAAATAACATACGTAATCAAAAATCTTCAGAATAGCAGCAATTGTAATTTTTTTCTCCAAAACTTCAATCGAACTCACTTTAGCTTCGGAATAATTTACACATGGAATAGGGTTGACAGGTGGCTTAGAGATAAGTATTTACCTGTGTACTGAAATGTGATGTTAAGTATTTACCTGTGCACTGAAGTGAAAAGGCATAGGCTCACATCCCTTTGCGTGTAACTTATTTCCAAAGTATTTAGCATAGCCCCTTGAAAATAGACAGTGTGAAGTTACCCTTAACTACTACCTAACTACTACAACATCATACTATAATGGGCGTTATGTCCGTCTGACTGTCTGTTATTCAATAACGGCTATACGGCTTAACAGATTTAAACAGAAACAAAGACTATTGGATAGGGCTTTGATTGAGGATGGTTTCTAGCCTTATATGGCTATAACCAGAAAATTGGTTTCCTAGGTATAATTTTTATCTATAAATTCATAAATACCTCCTCAAATAAAAGTTGCCCACATATATGAGTAGCTTATGGAGATGATAAGTTATTAACATCTGAAAGCAGGCTCAACTTTGGGGTTCAAAATGTTGTTTACATCGAGTGCTCATTTCTCTATCAACTGTCATACGAGAAACAACAGTGAAGTGTAAGTTCATTTTTGTTTCCTAACCCGTGTACAATTGGCAAGAAAAGTGAAGACAGTTTTCATTAGCTTTCGTTCATTGAATGTACTTTAGAATATGAAAATACAATGCAGATTATATCATATAAGTTGAAACTACAAAACAAAACTGTTCAGAGATTTAAAAACACGATATATGTCTGAAGTAATTGGAATTTCTCAGATGGATTTGTTCATAGAGAATTTCTGATTGTAGTACAACATATGACGACAATATGTACTCGTTGTCCTTCATGAACAGAAATATTATTGCATCATCGTATGTAGTGATTGTAATTATTTTAGTTTCTAAAAATTTATATTTGTATTCCAAAGCATTTAATGTTAGCTGATGTCAGTGGCAATCAATGTTGCGACGGCTAAGGTAGGTTGAGCAAAATCTAGTTGAATCTGCAAGAGCATTTTCTATGATGTGAGGAGCCCAAGAACTTCGATGGGAGAGCACAAGTTACTGGATAGTGGCTTACAAAATGGCTTTCACACTTTGATTACTTTGACGTAGGCATGGATCGGTTGCTAGTTGTTGTTTACAAAGCTACTTTCATTAAGAAGAAATCTTTATCAAAGTTAAACAGCCTGTCAGCTCAAAGATTTTCTGGCTATGCTCCCATTACAAGTAGTTTGGTGTTAGCCTAAGCGGCTGCATTACTTTGCTGCAAGGCTGAAAGATCTCCCAGCACATTAGCATTTTTTGTACAATATAAAACTTCAATTGCCTGTGCATTAGGTATCGAGTTATTTGAGTAATAGATATTTATGCTAAACACAGGTTTTTTTCGTGAATGATTTGTGGAGCAAAACCGATTTTCAAAATTGGCTATATCAGGAAAGCAAGAGAGTTCCTCGTTGGACGAGTGGATCTCGTGCTCGGCTCCCAATCCGGTGGTCCGAAGTTCGATTCTCGGCTCGGCCAACGCGGAACCAGAGAAATTTATTTCTGGTGATAGAAATTAATTTCTCGATATTATGTGGTACGGATCCCACAATAAGCTGTAGGTCCCGTTGCTAGGTAACCAATTGGTTCTTAGCCACGTAAAAATATCTGATCCTTCGGGCCAGCCCTAGGAGAGCTGTTAATCAGCTCAGTGGTTTGGTAAAACTAAGATATACTTAAATTTTCTTAGGAAAGCAAGAATGACCATAGTCTGTTGTTGAAGTCTTCCTCGTATTTTTACAATCTTTGAATGTTACGGCAACTGTCAAATGAAATCAAGATTAGGGTGTGAATTTCGTAGAGAATTCTCTTGAATACTTTAGTCCCTTCAAGTTTTATCTAGCATAGTGCAGCACGATCTTGGCAGCCATATTACCCTATTTCCCAGGTATCTGTGCACCAACTCCCGCTCTTCCTACTACCTTTCCCCGTCACAAGTCCATCACCAATACTATAATTATCTTTCTCTCTCTCTCTCTCTCTCTCTCCACTTCTAAAACATACTTTGAAAATATATATCATCCCTCAATCTCCCAAAGAAGATATAATGAAATTAAGTAGCTATAAATGGGCTTATGCTCCCTCGGAATCATATTTTACTCTCTCTCTCTCTCTCTCTCTCTCTCTCTCTCTCTCTCTCTCTCTCTCTCTCTCTCTCTCTGTCTCCTTATAATATTGCATTCATTACTGTATCGTTCCTCACGATTTCCACCGGTATTGCCCAAATTGTAAAACATTTTCCCTCATTATTCTACTCTGAACTGACGTTACCAAACCAACACTAACAAATAATATAGAGACTGTTATTACATTCAAGTATAAATGATTATGGGACTTTTCTAGAATCTTTATGATTTAAAGTTACTGGAAATCCAGAAACAACAAACACGATGATTTTGAAGCTCCGCCCCCTTACTAGAGTTGCCAATTGTGTCATTATTGAACAATGTGTGACCGAAGATTTAAGAAAACTGTATCTTCATTTTTCTTGTCGATAGTATGTATATTATTGAAGGATAAAGCAAATATGAACCCCAAAATATTGAAATACTGATTGTATATACTATATATATATTATATATATGATATTAATATATAGATATATGTAAAAATAAATATATATATATGTCTAAAGTATAAAAGGCCCATTATCAAGCAGTGAATAACAGAAGTTACATTGGTGAAATATATTGTGGGTGCTATGCCTTTAGGTGATTCCTTGGGGCACTGCTAAGTTGACATTGGTTCTGCTGATTGTCTTAATCCTCTTCATCGTTGCTTTAAGGAAGACATTGTCTGTATGGTCAGAGTCCCAGGCTCCATTGGAACAATTGATCCTATTATATTGTTGTTTTATCAATGAAGATTCCACCGTCTGACATTTGTATCGACAGCTGCTCTTGTATAGAATTTTGGATGAGTTCCAATCCACAGTATGGTTCGTGTTATTTATATGATGGAAAATTGCTTAACTATTTTGTCCAGATTTAACTGAGCATTTATGTTGAGTTAATCTCTCCAAGAGAAATCTTCCTGTACATCCACAGTATAATTTATCACAATCCCTACAGTGGATCTCATATTTAGATTTTGCATGTGCATGTACCAGTACTCCTAAGATGTCTTAAATGTGTGAAAATCCATCGACATTCTCCGGAATCACCAGGTGGAAATTGAAAATAAACTCCCATAGCTATGACATTTTTCCTACAGTGGTTTTGATGTACATGCTTAATAGATGAATTTCATTCAGAATCCAGATACCTGGCTGACTAAATGTCATCAGTCGTAAACAACCTCAAAGATGCAGTTGACTTAAGAAGTGACTGTCGCCCAATAACAATTACTGCAAGTCAGCAAAGATATGTTGGAGTTCTTTTATTACATCTCTTTCTCTTCCTTGGACACATCAGACTTCAATGGTTAGTTTGGATTTTAGGTTAACGAGACTCTGCCGACGCCTGCATCAGTACCCTGACAGCAATGTTGAACTATTATTTGGCCTCTGCTTATCCTATCGACTTGACTTCTTATCGATGAGAGGAAAGCAGTTGACAGAGTCAACTATCGGAAACTCTTCTGGAAGTTTCACACCCATATTTAATTGGTGTACGATTTTGCTTGTTATCCACACAGCAAATCAGCGTGAAATGAGATAATGTGCTTTCACACAATCGCCTCTTCTCCAGCCGAACTTGGTCAATGTGGTAACTGTCCACCGTACTTCTTTAATGCAACAAAAGATGCTTTAGACAATAAATCGACCTTACTCTCGATTGTGTGCACCGTCAACAGGTTAACAATAAACATTTGTTACTCCTGGCGTGATTCTAATTTCTTTGCCAACGCAGGGTGTCCAGCAAGCAATCGATGCCTACCTTAGGTATGCAGACGAATTTGATATATAATTTTCAACGGTACTGAGCCTATGTGCATGTCCTTGCTTTTGAGGTCACTTAGGCACGTTGAAGACCCACGATTTGGGTATTCTTGCTGAATCAACTCTTGGAATTTGTACTTGTATTCCTTATCTGAGCCCATTATTTCAGTAGACATTGATTTTCAACTTAATTTCAGAGATATGCTCTCTTCGGATGAATCATTCATGGGACAACATACTAAGTCTTACTGTTATTTATAATGATATTTTAGCAGCCTAATAGACAACCTCGCCACCGTTCTGCCTCGAAGATGTTCGTAGGGAACCTCTTAGATAACTTTAGAATCTTTTTCAGGAGAATTTCGTCAGTCTGATGATCAGAAAAGGTAATAACAGCAACTCGCTAGTCTAAAACATCTCAAACTCTGAAGGAAGGAGATCAATACCATGGGAAGATGGGAAAGCGTGGTCGCTCTCTTAATGATAGAGCGTTTTTTTTTCTTTCTCTTCTCTCTCCTCACTATGAGTAGTCTCAAGGTTTATATTTGTTTCATTGTGTCTCTGCCGCCTTTCTGTCTTTACTGACGGCGTCTTCAACATTATTATTATTATTATTATTATTATTATTATTATTATTATTATTATTATTATTATTATTATTATTATTATTATTATTATTATTAATGATAACAGTAAAGGTCAAAAGCAGCTTGAACATCGGCTTCTCTTCCTTCCCCTGCTTTGTTTGCAATCTCTAGGTACCCATTCTTTTATTCTTTTCGTCCATCTTAATATTATCTGACGTTCTCGTTATATGTCCACAATATGCGTTATGCTACCGTGTGGTTGCGTAAGAAAAGTGAAATCTGCAACTGAATATGAACACTAATGCCATGAAATAGCAGCATTCAGGAAAACTACGAAACAATCTTAAATCCATTACCACCTCGAAAAAGATCCAGAGCAAAGCCAAAAGCAATGAAACCAAGGGACTCAAACTAAATGAACAGGAAAAGTCGGGAATAAAAGACAGCTGCAACTGACTGAAAAGAAAAACTAGAGTTGGAATGGAAAGATACTCTGAGAAAGGAATGTCGTTATAATCTCACCTCTCTAATTAGAATGTTCAGGACAAGTCGTAAGCGAGGAGGATACAAGTTGACATTTGTTAAGAGTAAAACAAAATATCCTGACATCCTATCCTGCTTATTAGCGAGGCTCCTAAATGGATTTGAGACTATTTGCAATAAATAAAAACTGATAATCTGGCAAAAAATAATTCCCTATAAAAGGTTAAAAGAAGCGAGAAAATGGCTGAGAAAATAAAACTGATGAGATAGAACTAATTTTTAAATAAAAAGAAGGAAAGACGAAGAGCAAAGCTTAAAAAAGAGGAAAAGAGACGTAAAAAGAGAGAAAACGTGGAAAATAACAATAAAAGTGAAGAGGAAAACAATCCCAAAAAGTTTTCCGAAACTGCAGAAAGCAATTTTTGTTGTCGGTGCCTTTCCCAAAATATCTTTTACGGCTTTAAAAGCAAATACTTTGTCTCCCGGGTTCCGTTGGAAACAACCAATTGGATAGATTGGAGGCAGAGAAAGAGGATGAGGGGGAAGAAGAAGAAGAAGAAGAAGAAGAAGCGTTGGCCTGCTTGGCTTATCTCTCTCGACCAACGTCTCTCTCTCTCACACGGACAAAACCCACCATTCATAACTAAGGTCGCTGAATTAGATCCAGAATTATAAAATTAACTTTATTCGATAAAGAAATATTGAGGCAGATCAACTAAATCAGTCGAGTTGTGAAACTAACTTCTACATGAAACATGCATAAAACCCAAATGATACACTGACATAGAAAATGGGAAATCAAAATATAAAATAGGAAACCATATATATATATATGTATATATATATATATATATATATATATATAATATATATATATATATATATATATATATATATATGGGAGATGTTTCAAAGGAGTAACATATTTAAGGAGTGACAGAGTTGGTAGGGATATGACAGTTACAGAAAGAGAAGCAAATAGGCGAAATTTTATTAATTGGACTTGACGTACAAATTCAATAACTGCTTTAACATAAATAAACTATTTTTCAAAACTTTAGAAAAATATGTACATATAATCTTTCATTTTCATCACTGGTAACCCCACTGTCACTAATATTTGGATTATCGACAGTTGCTGTATTTATGTGAAGATTGTATGTAATCGCCCTTAGGTAACCATCAGGAGAGGCAGTAAGTCGCTGTTCCCTTTGGATTTGTACGTTTGTTCCCAGCAATTAGCTGCTCTACTTCTTGGTGTGTTCGATTGTAAATATTTTATTGGTATAAAAAAGAACATGACTGAATTAGAAGCCAGGTCTCTCTTTCATGAACATGTCGAAGAACATAGGGAATCGATTTTTATATATACAGATGGCTCCAAATCTGATGCTGGCGTTGGATTTGGAGTATATAGTGGTTCTTTTAATTGTAGAGGTGCACTTCCTCTAGTATCTTCCATATTTACTGCAGAACTATATGGCATATTAACCGCTATTGAGAAAATAGCATTAAAAGATGAGGGCAATTTTACCATTTTTAGTGATGCAAGAAGTGTCCTTCAAGCTTTAGAAGTTTTTAATTCTAGTAACCCTTTGGTTTTAAAGATTTTAGAGTGGCTTTTTATTATTGGTCTGAAAGGCATAACAGTTCGATTTTGTTGGGTTCCGGCACACGTAGGTGTGTGTGGAAATGAGGAGGCAGATTCACTGGCAAAGAATGCTGCAGCTGAGTTGCTACCAAGAAGGTATCCCATTCCATGTAATGATTTTTTACCTACAATTAAGAATTTTATTTGTAATAATTGGCAAAAGCATTGGGAAAGCTTAGCTGATAATAAGATGAGAGAAATAACAAATGTTATATCCCCTTGGAAATATAACGTTATGCCACGAAAGTGGGAGACTACTCTTTGTCGTCTCCGAATTGGTCACACTCGGATGACACATGAGTTTTTGCTAGCTGGCCAACACCAACCATATTGTGACGACTGTTTGATACCCTTGACCGTGAAGCATTTGTTGACTGAATGCCCCACTTATAGCACAGAAAGAAATAGATATCTGTTTGAGGCTCGAGGTGAGGATGGCAGGTTCATCCTTGCCAAGATTCTTGGACATGATGTGTCATACAATGCAAGTGGCATTTTTAGATTTATTTCAGAAGCAGGTCTTCTGAAAGCTATTTAACTTTTACAATGATATATTTGCTTTTATGGTTTTAATTGAATATACTTTTATTCTTTATTTATAATAAACGATATCGGCGTCAACAATGACCTTCGATGTCAGGATGCCAGAAAACTTCCAATCATTCATTCATTCATTCTTGGTGTGTTCGATGTTCTTCTTTTAAAAATTCTTAAATCATAAAAAAATATTCCAATGTGGTAACGTTCCACCACCGTTTCAAATCACTGGTTTACAAAGAAATTGAGGCAAGCACAAAATTACCCTTTTTTACCTAATTTGGGGATGCTGAATTCAAATTTGAAATCCGTTTTTACTCATCACCTCTAGTTATCTATCCTGTTTTATCTGTTATAAGCTGCTGCAACTCTTGAAATGTGCACATATATTCTCTGTTTATACTAAAATGAGACTATTTAAAAGCCAGAAAACTAGAGGTGATAGAGCAAAACTATTTATAAATTTGAATTCAGCACACCCAAATTAGCAAAAAACACCTGTCCCCATTCTTGCCTCAGACCAATTTTTTTTTTTTTTTTTTCTTTTTGTAAACCAGTGGCCAGACTCCCAAAGTATTATTAGTTCTTGGAAGATTGTAGTTGGAGCAAATATTGGTGGGTGACGCTGCTGGAGTCATCCTGGTCGTCCTCTTTGCCTTGCAGAAATGGATTTCCCCAGCACAAACGTACCTCCTAAATAATTGTGCACTGTTTCGGCGTTATATTGAGAAGAATTTGACGAATATAAAAACCAGCGTTTTAAGTAATTAGACAATTTTTGGATGGTTAAAAGTTTAGGAAAACACTTAAAGACAGAACTGCAGCTATTGAGTTTTCAAACGATGAAACCACTGGTGTATATAATTAAATATTTCATTACAGATATTTTCTTTTTGTCAATTTCGTTAAGTCACTCATCTGAATTTCTTTATTATTTGTCACTCAGTCACTCATTTGTCGCGTGACTCGTTTGATTTTCCTTATTTTTTGTCACTCGTTATGTCACTCCTTTGATTTATCACTCCTTTCATAATAACACCCATATATATATATATATATATATATATCATATATATATATATATGATATATATATATATATATATATATATATATATATATATATACATACATATTGTCATAGACTCTGTGCTAGGTATTAAGTTAGAATATGTGAAATCCAGAATTTTTACTCTTCTCAAAATAAACTTTGTGCGAACACGCTTATACTGACTGGGGTGCACGTAAACTATGAACAGAAAATTAAAAGAAACTTTAATAGAAACATCAAAATCGCCTTCCCAAAGGATTGAATGTAAATGTAATTTGTCCACGAAAATAATATAATTTAATTTTTATAAGGTAATCAGAATATATAAATTACAGGAGCACTGTCTGCTCTGTGGTACTGGTGACGTTAACACTAATACTCTACCTACAGGATCTTGTAGGTGTGTGAAATATGGATCAAGACGTTAACCTAGCAACGCTAATTAACACTAGGCAGCAGAGTACTGTAAGCAAATGTGAGCTTTGCTGCAATCCCAGGGAAAATGACCCAATATTGGCCTAGTATAAAATACTACCAGCAAAGTGAGAATTATGTGAGATAATCAGGTACATTAATGTAATGGAAATTGCCTGAAGTAAAGTAGCGTGAACTAATATAACATATTTCACAGAAAATTCACGGTCAATTAAACTCAGATAGGTCTCTGACGGCAATGGGAATACTAGGAATGGGAACATGAGAAAACCAGTTGGAACAAGGAACGAGTGCAAGGAACAAGGGGTGAAGGGCCGACAGAAGAACTTCCAGTTTTGGTTACTGAAGTCCATTGACAAGACAGGTGTAGTCAGAGCCATGGCGTTGGCAGAAGGATGTAGGTCACTTTCAGGTCTTCACCAAGAGGTCGACAGATAACACTTCTCATATGTGGAGTCCTACGGAGACTTCAAGGGCGAGGGTGTAGATAGGCTGTTAAGGCAGACATCTAGGCAGAGTCCAATCTGCAGGTGGTGCAGAGGTAAAGGAGGCTAGCCTGGTTCAGCATCAAAACACGGGTGGAGATAGCGGTGGTCTGTGTCATCGGATGTGATACCTCTTCCGAACAGGAGTCCTGCAGTAGGTAACT
Organism: Macrobrachium nipponense; assembly: GCF_015104395.2. Taxonomy (NCBI): domain Eukaryota; kingdom Metazoa; phylum Arthropoda; class Malacostraca; order Decapoda; family Palaemonidae; genus Macrobrachium; species Macrobrachium nipponense. Next base: position 4,302,233 of record NC_087200.1, on the reverse strand, counting down.
AGAGTGGAATGCATGGCTTTATACTGCTGGGAAAGACTAAGGTGGTGTGCAAATTGGTAGGCCAGGTCAGGTCTTATTTATACTCATTCATGGAGAGTCTGGTTGCATCTGGTTTAGTCTGGATTGATTCTCCTCGAGTCCTTTCATCTTCACTGCAAATACTCATAATCACCTGGAATGGTCATTGAACACCAGTAGAGGAAGGGTGGGAGAGAGAGTACAATAGGCTAGCTTGGGTCGAGAGGAGTTTCGGTCAGGCATCAGTCATGCAGGTGTGAGTGGGCAGAGTCGCAGACACGGTAAGCTTTGACAACAATGTTGAGGGCAAAAGGGGTCAGGTAGATGGATTAGGAGAGGTCTGTCAGACCTCATGGGAGACATGTGAATTTTCTCGACTCGAAGGGCAACTTGATCCTAATGGGTTCTGTCAAATTGGATCTGGGGCCGCACTACAAAGGACTATAGGAAAAAAGGGTTTGGTCCCTGAAGTGCAGGTGACCCTTTTTGGGATTCAGCATCGGGCTGGCAGCTAAACCTGGTGAGGGGATGACATGCTATAACTCACGCATTAAAGTGTTTTCTATCTTAACTTTGTTGTTAAGAGACAAAAGAAGAAGAGGCTAAGTAAAAACTATTCTCACAGCTTCCTAAACGGATAAACAAGAAAAGAGATCACTTGTACTGGCTCCTTATATGAAAAATGTTAATCTAGTTCTTTCTTTTTACCTTCTATTCGAAATTTCCCTTACTTCACCCCCTCAATTATTCCTTTAGGTTTTCAGGTAAAGTCGAGGAAAAGATATATATATATATATATATATATATATATATATATAATATATATATATATATATATATATATATATATTTATTTTTGAGGTATAACTTTCCAAATGCAGTCCCCCCCTCCATAGCCTACCGCACTTATCGGTATTTCTCTTTTATCGGTCTGTGGAAAATAAGATTTTCTTGCTGGGTTGCTCATTTTGTTGTTATTTTAAAGCAAAACAGTTGTCAATCAGTGCAGTATGCTTATAAAATTGATGTATTGGTAATAAATGATCAAATTGGAAGTTGAATTTAGCCAAAATATTTAGGCAGAAATTTGTCATTCTGATGTAACTAAGTATAATGCTATTTATGCCAGCTATTGTATTATAACGAACAACGAATACCGAACCACTTTTATGATTCTCTATCACGAGCTTCCTTATGTAGATATTTCTTTGATCGGTCTGTGGATTTAGATTTTAAAGCCAGTTAACTAAAACATATTGCAGTGTGTTTAACAAATGATGTCAACAAAAATACAATGTTCAAGTATATATTGAGTTGCATTTACCTGTAAACAAAATATTCTGTACATTGCCTGAAAAAAAACCATTAACAGCGATATATGATTTTTTTTTTTTTTTTTTGGCGTGCAAAACTTCGATAAATTTACCTTCTAATGATATACAGTTTAATGATACTTACGGCAGTCATTACGCAGTAAAACATATTAACGTGATTTTTTCGCTTTTACTAAAAATTTATTTCGTTCCCCATTCTCTCTACACTTCACCTACACTTCTATTAATAGTATTCTGGAAACATGAGACTGAACAAATGATGTACTACATAATGGACCAGATACATAAGTGCGCCGAAATAGTTAAATGACTTATATTTTGCCATCGTTTTTTTGTCAACAGTACACCAGTGTTGTATGCTTATATATATATATATATATATATATATATATATATATATATATATATACAAACACACACACACACACACACACACATATATATATATATATGATATATATATATATATATATATATATATATATATATACACATACATACATACATACATACATACATACATACATACATACATATGACATGCCCTGCATTTCAGTGTTTACACCTGCCAAGCGCACTGGACGGTGATATTTTCTTCTAAATGCATGAAAAATGTAGTAATTAGTGTGCTTCTAAATATTAAACTGAACACCGTACAATGATCTTACTGTCAAGGTACAACTATGTAAGAAAGTATTTAAATAATTTTCGAAAACATGCCGCCTTCTGGTATATTTCTTGGCAGCGAATATATCTCTAGCACAACCCTCGCTAGATTCTGTTCCAGTGGATAAACTTCCTCTAAATTTTGAAACATTCTCGCCTGACGTTTCTCATTCCCTGTGAATATAAATGATTTAGAACTTGAATGAGCATTTATTCATAAATACATCTCCTTTTACTGGAATTTACTCTATTTGCTGCGTGCTTTGGTGTAATTTCATACCAGCTATTATATTTATTTTTACGAAATGTTCGAGACAGTTACTACTGAAGCAATGGTCGTCCCTCACTCATTCTAACCACCGAAGCCCAAAAACGCAACTTGAAGAATTAAAGAAGAAGACAAAAGAAACAAATATCCGGTTGGGTAAGGAAGGGTGAAAATAGTTCTCAAAACAGAGATTCTCTCTTTTTCAGAGAAGCAATTTTGTCTTGTTGCGAGAGCTTTGATGACAGACGCTACAACCACTGATGCATAGTTGTGTCATATCCCTAGATCCCATGACCGTGGAGTCCTTAATAGGGGTCTTGGTGGTTTTGTCATCTTTAGGGGTTATATAAAAAAATTTGGCCCCATGTACCTCAGAAAAGTGTGGGGAAAAGTTTTGGCGGCACTTTTTCACAATGGTGGCCAACGCTAACGATTATCTTTTGAAAATCTGTGGCTAATCACATTTTTGTTATAAAACATTCATATAAGGGAGGGGTCAAGGAGTTCATTTCTGCAATAAAATTTTGCATTTTGACATTCCTTGATACATAAAAATCTAATATGGCCGCCATAAAATCGATCTCGGTAACGTTTTAGCTCTGATTACTCTAGAATATGAATATGTGCCAATTAGAAGTATATTATAAAGTAGCTAATAAATATTTATAACTTGAACACACAATTCAACTGTGATTTTATTATTCAAAGCATCAGACATTATCATAGTGAACTACTGAAATAAAAAAGTTGAGTATATCTTAGTTTTACCAGACCACTGAGCTGATTAACAGCTCTCCTAGGGCTGGCCCGAGGGATTAGATATATTTACGTGGCTAGGAACCAATTGGTCACCTAGCAACGGGACCTACAGCGTATTATCGAGAAATGAATTTCTATCACCAGAAATAAATTCCTCTTATTCTGCGTTGGCAGAGCCGGGAATCGAACTTCGAACCACCGGATTGGCAGCCGATCGCGAAAACCATTCATCCAGCGAGGAACTACTACTGAAACAATATTTGATAAATTGTCCTATACTTTTATGATAATCTTTTATCACCATGTGTCCTCTGGGACAAATTTATTCGGTGTCTGAGTCTGATGAGCTATCTGTGGAGCTCTCACATTCTGTATCAGTGTCACTATCACTATCTGAGCTGGAGGTATCACTGGAATAATTATCACTCTCTGGTAAGGGTCCACGGGTGTACCTCACTGCTCTACATTTTCCATTCTCGAGTTTCCCTCCATTCTCAAAGTTTTTAAGGCAGTAGATGAGATAGTTTGCTCTTTGCAAATGATGGTACAGTGAATCTGAATGTGGGGGGCGGGGGGAGGTGGAGGGTATTTTTCCTTTTCTGCTTGCTCCATTTTTGGGCTATTGCCTCAGCACAGGTCGAGCCTGATAGGATTTCGTAAGAACAAACTGTTCCATGGCATAATGAGTCTCATCAACTAAAGAGGGTTGCATACCTACAGATGGAAGGAGCTCTCGGGCTTCAGGATCCGTCTTTAGCTTTTTCATCAGCAGTTTTTTTTTCCATGACCATACTGACCAGGTGTGTAGTCACATCCTGTAATACAGTGGGCAGCTATTATAATGTCACTCATCTCTTCATCTGCCAAATCCTTGCAATTTACTAACCCATCCCTTCTTTTTATTAACAAATCACCTGGAACATGATGTGCAACATATGCAGCTTGCACGTATACATCTGTGTCCTCACTGTTAATAACTACAGGGAGATCTGGGTTGTCTACCCTAATGATAGAAAAAATGGTCAGCATCATAGTATCAGCTTCTGTGTGGTCTAGGGCGAGGTGTGGTAGTTCTGAGTTTGATGAAATATCTATGCAAACATTTCCCTCACAATCTGGCAGTTAAGGTTTTTCTGGAGGGGATGGTTCTTGATTAGTCTATGGAGACGGGTTTTATTTCCAGCATCCGACAGGAAGGCGTTAAATTCTGAGGAGCTAGGGAATGGGTCATTTGGTTTGGGAAATTTGTTGCCAGCAACTATGTACTTGGCAGCACGTCTTTCATGATTAGCCACAATTCCCCGCACTTTTCGGAGGTACATGGGGGCCAAATGTTGTATTTAACCTCTCAAGATGACAAAACCACTAAGAAACCTAGTTCTGGACTCCATGGCCACAGGACATAAGGATATGAGCCAATTAGCAGACGGAATAGGATCCATGCGAATAACCACTAAGTTGGAACCCAGTTGGAAGATTGAAAATACCCCGTTTTCTTTTCCCTTGAATTAGAGTATTGATATATTGGGTGGGCTACTTAGGAAAAGAGAGAGATCTTCACTAATAGGTAAATGGAACCTAGGACACTACTACAGAGAAGGAAGGCACGAAGATTTTAAAAAGGATTTGGGGAAAGCTGATGTTACTCTAGAGTGTGGAAAAAGTGGGATATTACTAACGGGCATGAGTTTGGAAAAACGGGTAAGCGGGAACAAAACATCAGTAATAGATATACAAAAGCGTGATGTTAGTAAAACCCACGAAGAAAGGGGGACATTATTCCTATGAACCAAGAAGGAAGATGCGATGAAGTACTTGTTGAAAAAACCAATGTTAATAGGTATGTAGAATAGCGGCATTTCTAAAAGTATAGCGGAAACTTAAGAGTGCTATAGGACAGGAATGGAAACATATCTAAAAGTTAAATGGATTTGGCATTACTAAAGGTTTATTATAGGGATACCATTACAGGGCATGGAAAAGTCGGGAGACATTAGCAGGAGGTATGAGAGATTGTAGGTTTAGTCGTAATATTGTAAAAGATTTTGTTATAAGGGTTACGGGAGAAAGGGTGACATTCACCTATTAGTAAAAATTTCTCCCTTTTCCTTAGCAGCTCACCCAATCTATCAATACAGCAAAATGGGGAAGGAAAATGGGGTTTCTTACCAATCTTCCAACTGGGTTCTAACAGTGGTTATTCGCATGGATCCCATTCCGTCTGCAGCAGTGGTTGTAGCGTTTGTCATCAAAGCTCTGGCCACAAGACAAAATTGCCTCTCTGAAAAAGAGAGAATCTCTGGTTTCAGTATTTTCACCCTGCGTTACCCAACCGGATATTTGTTTCTTTTGTCTTTTTCATTTATTCTTCAAGTGCGTGTTTGGGCTTCGGTGGCAAGAACGAGTGAGAGACGACCATTGCTTCAGTATGAACTGTCTCGAACATTTCGTAAAAATAAATATAATAGTTGATATGAAATCACACCAAAGAACGTATCAAATTAAGTCATAATGGAAAAATTCAGTTCCAGGAAAAGATGTATTTATGAATAAATGCTCATTCAAGTTCTAAATCATTTATATTCACAGGGAATGAGATTCGTCGGACGAGAATATTTCAAAATTTAGAGGAAGTTTATCCATTGGAAAAAAATCTGGCGAGGGTTGTGGTAGAGAAATATTTGCTGCTAAGAAATATACGCCAGAAGGCGACATGTTTTGGAAAATTACAAGAATCCTATAAAACACATCCGGTCTAATAACGAATACTTATAATAATTTCTCATATAGTTTTACCTTGACAGTTAGATCATTGTACGGTGTTCAGTTTAATATTTAGAAGCACACTAATTACTACATTTTTCGTGCATTTAGAAGAAAAACTCACCGTCCAGTGCGCTTGGCAGGTGTAAACACTGAAATGCAGGGCATGTCGTAAGTATATATATATATAGATATATATATATATATATATATATATATATATATATATATATATATATATATATATATATAAACATACAACACTGGTGTACTCTTGGCACCAAAAATGATGGCAAAATATGTCATGTAACTATTTCAGCGCACTTTTGTATCTGGTCCATTATGTACATCATTTGTTCAGTCTCATTGTTTCCTGAATACTATTAATAGAAGTGTAGGTGAATTGTAGAGAGAATGGGGAACGAATTTCATTTTCAGTAAACGCGAAAAAATTACGTTAATATATTTTTGCTGCGTAATGGCTGCCGTAAGTATCATTAAACTGTATATCATCGACCAGAATTTATTGAGGTTTTAGACGTAAAAAATCATATATTGCTGTTAACGGTTTATTTTTTAGGCAATGTACTGAAAATGTTATTTAGATAAATGCTCTCATTATATATTTGAACATTGTATTTTTGTAGACATAATTTTTTAAACACACTGCAATATGTTTTAGTTAACTGGCTTTAAAATTTCATAAAAAATAAATATTCTAGCATGAAATCTAAATTCGTTATAATACAACAATAACTGCCATAAATAGAATTAAACTACGTTACATCAGAATGACAAATTTTTGCCTAAATATTTCGGTTAACTTCAACTTCCAATTTGATCATTTATTACCAATACATCGATTTTTTAAGCATGCTGCGCTAATTGACAACTGTTTTGCTTTAAAATAACACCAAAAATAGTAAACCTAGAAGAAAATCTTATTTTCCACAGACCGATCAAAGAGAAAATATCGTATATATATATATATATAGATATATATATGATATATATATACTATATATACATATATATAATATATAGTAAAATATATAGATATATATATATATATTATCTTATATATATAATGTATATATGATATATATATAACATATATATATCTATATATATATAATATATATAATATTACTTATATTTGTAGAATATATATACATAAATATTAACTTTAAAGATAGGAATATTAATGTAAAATAATTAATTTTTTAAATATTATATTTTATAATATATTATATATAAGGAGATATATCTATATCTAATATATATATATATAAATTATATATATATATATATATCTGATATAACTAATATATATCTCTATCTATCGTCTATCTATATCTGTATTATCTTATATATACATCTATATACTCTAGTCTTAGTATCTCTATATATAAGTAATACTGATCTATTATATTCTCGATATCTTAAAATTTATTTATCGAATATATATATGTGGAGGCTTATTAATAGTCACCGTAAATTCACTTGACTTCATTAAATAATCCGTAATAATTTAAATATAATATAGTCATAATATCCAATCGCTTTCGTCTTTATTAAGACAATCAAGTCGATGCACTTGATGTTCATTAATAAAGACAAAGTGCTAAAACCTTCTGGCTGGATGATTTTTCCTAAAAGTATTCGAAATCGCTTTCTATCATTTATTAATATATATATCCTATGTAATGTTAATTCTTAATAAATATAAAAGTGCTTAAACTTCTGCCTGTCGATTTTCCTAATGTATTCTCTCTTAATTTATATTTTAATATATATATGTATATATATATATATATATATAATATATATATATCTATATATATATATATATCTATATATATAATATTATGATATAGTATTATATATACATATATATATAATCATATATCATATATATATACTAGAGGGCTTAGAAAATCACAGTAGATGCACTTGACTTCATTAATACGAATATACCAAAGGAAAAGGATAGTCATAAATCAAAGAGCTTCTCGTCTTTATTAAGACATCGTCATGAAACGAATGTCTACTAGACGAAAAGTGCTTAACTTCTGCTGTGATCTAAAGTATTCGCTCTTATACATTTATCATAAATATATATATATAATATATATATATATTATATATTATATATAAACTCTATATACATATATATATTTATATATATATATAATATATATATATATATATATAAAACTCTATATACTATAAATATATTTTATATATATATATAATATATATATATATATATATATATATATATAATATGATATATAAAAGATAGATAGAAGGATACATTTTTTGTGAAAAGTCAGTCTGTTTAGATTTTGTGGCGAAAAGATCAAATACCGATAACCCTACATCATTGTAATCCATGACATTTCTACAGGGGACTTAAGCGGAAAAATAATCAAAAGATTCTTAGAGCGGAAAAATAATCAAAAGTTTCCTAACTTCACAACCCTCCTCCTCCTCCTCCTCCTCCTCCTCCTCCTCCTCCTCCTCCCCTCCTCCTCCTCCTCCTCCAATCTATCCAATTGGTTGTTTCCAACGGAGACCGGGAGACAAAGTATTTGCTTTTAAAGCCGTAGAAGATATTTTGGGAAAGGCACCGACAACAAAAATTGCTTTCTGCAGTTTCGGAAAACTTTTCGGGATTGTTTTCCTCTTCACTTTTATTGCGATTTTCCACGTTTTCTCTCTTTTTACGTCTCTTTTCATCTTTTTTTCTAAGCTTTGCTCTTCGTCTTTCCTTCTTTTATTTAAAAATCAGTGTTTTCTCATCTGTTCTTTTTTCTCAGCCATTTTTTCGCTTCTTTTAACATTTTATTTGGAATTATTTTTGGCTGGATTATCAGTTTTTTTATTTTTTTTTTATTTTTTTATTGAAAATAGTCCTAAATCCATTCAGGAATCTCGCAAATAGGCAGGGTGGGATGTCAGGATATTTTTATTTACACTTAATAAATGTCAGTTTGTAGCCTCCTCTGTTCGACTTGTCCTGAACATTCCAATTAGAGAGGTGAGATTATAATGACATTCCTTTCTCAGAGTGTCTGTCCATTCCAACTCTAGTTTTTCTTTTCAGTCAGTTGCAGCTGTCTTCTATTCCCGACTTTTCCTGTTCATTTAGTTTGAGTCCCTTGGTTTCATTGCTTTTGGCTTTGCTCTGGATCTTTTTCGAGGTGGTAATGGATTTAAGATTATTTCGTAGTTTTCCAGAGTGTTGCTATTTTTCGGCATTAATGTTAATATTCTTTTGGGGATTTCACTTTTCATATGCAGCCACATGGTAGTATAACGCATGTTGTGCACTTTTCTCATGGTCTAGCGTAAGTGGGTCAAAAAACAAAGTTTAAGGGGAGGAATAAGAATGGGTTCCGACCTCGGACAAAGGTTTACACGTACGTTTGAGCTTAGCGGAAGTGTCGACTTAAGAAATTATGTTTTATTCAGTTCTCGAAAAACTCTTCCAACAAACCGAGTAAATTTGTTTGATGTCCAAGGTGACGGGATTTAAAGGATGTTTTCCTCATTAAGCATCAGGCTTCGTAGAGTCTGTCTCCACATACTCGGTCTGAACCAAAAACGTTTTTTTTTTATTATTTTTTTTATTTTGGTATTATTTCTGCTTTTGTCTTTTGTTGTCATTCGAGGAAGTCTTTCTTTCTGGGGTCCATCCAACAACCAATCACTTACACTTTTGCGCCGCGACTTTTCCAGAGATTTTTTCCCCCACGTTAGTATTTCCATGGCATAGTCAGGGTTTTCATTTTCCTGTGTTGTCCGTCGTTTTTTTTCCCGTTATATTGTTTCCCGTCGAGCTTTTAGACATTTTAACTCTCTCTCTCTCTCTCTCTCTCTCTCTCTCTCTCTCTCTCTCTCTCTCTCTCTCTCTCGTGATAATATAATTTTGATGTAACTTGGTAATATTTCTTTCTTATTGTACTCGATGATTTCCATTTTGCAGTAGCTTAAGCGTTGCTGTTTATGAGTGTTTATGTGTGTGCTCTATTTCCAAAGAATTGTTTTGCGTTAATTTTTATTTTTTTTGCGTCTTATCAGTTTAGGAAGTAAGGCTTATATGAGCTATTTTTTTCCATGGTGGAGACAGGCACGGTTATACAAAACTAGATTGTAAGCAAGCTTGTCCAGCCAAAAGGTGTAGCTAAGAGAATTCATGATTTAAAGGTACACAGAATGAATACCAGTTATCTTGGTGGTCTCCCAATGGAATGCGTAGGATTATTTAACCCTAGTATGTGCGCTAGAAGAATTTGGTTGGAGGCGTCATGCAACTAAGAAGCTTCCATGAACAATTTCTAAAATATAATTAGATTTATTAAATGAACTGTTGTCACCGATTTTAAGTTTTTCATGTAAAATTGAGTTAGGTCGTTTGCTAGATGGAAAGTCGCGTCGTGAAGAGTGGAAAACCTCCCTTACTATAGAAGCGAAAACACTGTTCCATTCAAAGACCGATAAGTTCAAGCATATCTAAAGGAAATGGTTACGAAATTACGTGAAACACGTCATGAACGTACGTGCTATTTTTTTTTCTTTTTTTTACTATAAATTACATGGTTCCGAAAGATTGAAAAAGTTCAGGAGATTGTTCGCCAGTCCTCCTGGTAACTGTAACCCTTTTTTTGGCTACTCTTTCATATTGGTGTAACTATAGTAGATTCACATCAACCGTGCTTTTGATGTCTAGGCCAGTCCCTTACGACGCTCCTGGTTGCCTGTTGATAAGCCAATCACAGGGCTGGAAACTCTCAGTCTCTCTCGAGAGTTCACATGGGCAAGATCTATGTTCCAACTCTCCTGAGGGATACGTCTTTCAAAAGTATCTCTCAGGAAAGTGGAACATTCATCCTCCCTATGTGAACTCTCTCGAGAGACTGACAGTTTACAGCCCTGTGATTGGCTTTTCAATCAGGAACGTCGTAAGGGACTGGCCTAGATATCAAATGCACGGTTGATGTGAATCTACTATAGCATGAAAGCTACTATGAATATTACTTATTTTTAACTTGACGTTATCAGCGTCATGACCAGAGACCAGCTATTGAAAAAAAAAATATGTAGATCCCTCTCAAATTTAATGTCATAGAAACTTTAAATTTTCTAGGAAAGTTTGTGTCACTGTAGCCAACATTGTATGAAAAAATGAATAATTTACTTTCACAAGTTCATGTCACAAGCAGCCTCCACTCGGACTCTTTTACTTCTTAGATCTCAAGTACGTAAGTTTACCCTTGTTAGACTTATCGCGGTGAACAGTGTTAATCTATGTCCCCCTACGGGCTGCTCTTGAGCAAGAGCCCTTGCGGCATAAAGCCAGCTTAATCTTAAACAACAACATCTATGTCCTTGTGAGAAAGCTGAACTCTCTCTCTCTCTCTCTCTCTCTCTCTCTGTCTCTCTCTCTCTTTATGGCGGTTGTTGTTGTTACACCAGTTTAGTCATCGTGATAGATCTCATTTTCTCTCCCGAACATACCCACAGAAGACAACGTAGTTTGTTTACTTTAAAACAATTACTTAAGCAGCAGTAATGAAATATGGTAAAGTACGTAGAATAAAGACATCTTGGTGGTCAAGAGTTTTACAACTGTGAAGCACCATCTCTAGGACCTTTTCTTCCCCCTTTTGCATTCCTGTCATTTTTGACAGGCTGGGCACGCTACTCATAAATACTAAACGTTTCAAAAGGCAAAAATTCCATGTTGAATTGCAAACATTATAAACACAGATTGTTCCCGAGTTATTGCATTTATTGTTTTCGTTCAACATTCCTGCCTTTGCTACAGATCTATCGTTTGCGTTCGAGTTATGCCTCTGCATTTCCTCCTATCCAGATTTTATTTTGATTTCCTGAGCCTGAAGTTGGTAATGACATTTGGGTGTCTGCCCCGTCCGTCTCTCTATTAAAAATAAGAGCCATACTCAGTGGGAATTGCGACCTCCTTTTTTTTTTTTTTTTTTTTTTTTATTGAGAGTTAGCGCCCGTTTGTGTGCATGTTTGCGCAGAGGCTATAGGGACTGAAAATGGAAAAATTCTCTTGCGCAAATACCCCCAAGAGCTCTCTCTCTCTCTCTCTCTCTCTCTCTCTCTCTCTCTCTCTCTCTCTCTCTCTCTCTCTCTTCTCTCTCTTTTGTTGTAATTACACGTAAAATTGAAAGATGTTATTTTCCTTAAAAAAAACATTCACACCCACGTGAACAATTGCAGCAAATCTCTTGTTATAGATAAACCTAACTTACGGATGTTATTTGTTCAATTTTCGTTATCTTGAAGGTATACAAATATCAGTCTTCAAAAGAGGTCAATGTGTTTTCCCCCAGTCTTCAAGCTGAAAGAGTAGATTAAGGGTAAAAGAGTGCTGAGGTAAAACTTGGAGGCAGTTTCACATTTGTTTTTTGGTTTGATCCAATTGTAATTCACATTCTCTTTGATAGATATATTACCCTCTGGCAGTATCTTCACGATTCAGCTTTTTCCCACGTTATCAACTACTTCATTTATGTTAGCTATCAGGTAGTTGCTTAAATAGTATCGGAGAGTGTAGACAGGAGGGGCATGTGGGAACAGATATTCAACCATTATAGTAAAAGGAAATCTGTCACAATGAGGTAGACTGGATCCGGCAGCTTTACGCCAGCAGTACTATTATCAAGACCGCATTAGTACCAGACTAGCTCTGGAACTTGAAAAGGAAATTGACACAGATTACTAAAAAATTAAACCCATTTATAAACCTTTTAAATCCCGAAGATTCAAGTTAAACCATCAAAGGGTTAACATCATTGAAATGTGAATTTATGATATTTGAAAAATAAATCTTACATGGGATGGAATTTAAAGACGTAATGTTTAATCTGCCAAAAGAATTTTTCTTTTATCTGAAATACGTTGGAGGTATTTTAGCATTTGAATAGCGTTAGGGCCGGCCGCCAGAAATACAATAATTGAAACATCATTGAAATGTAAATTTATTATTTTTTAAAAAATTCTTATATGGGATCGCATGTTAAGATGTAAGGTTTTATCTGCCGAAAGAATTTTTCTTTTATCTTCAATACTCTTGGAGATATTAGCATTTGAATAAAATAGCGGTAGGGCAGGGCCTTGCCGGGCCGTTAGAGATGAGCCCGTTTCCAGTAATGGCTCGGCTTCAATGATGAATTGAATGCATAAAAATTGTAATAAGTGAGTAAAATATTGTGAGATCGGTTGTTCATTGCGATCACCTATTAATGTGACAGAATTTCAGCCACGGTACATCCGTAGTCATTCGTGACAGTGAAGATTTTTCATTTCCTGCCGAGAGAAAAGACAGAGGACCGGTGTTTCATATGAACTGCAAATCTAACAATGCCAGCTACATTAGCATTGCACTCACAGCATTTTTTAACACTTTACAAAGTGTCACAACCGATAACCTGAAGCACAATAGCTCGCTCTAGGGACTATTTCCATACTACCCTCAATTATCAGATGAAAAGTAGCAACAACTGTGAAGACCGCAATCGGCAGAGGACTAAAGAACGACACGGAGGAAATGTATACAACAATAATGCCCTTGAGCAAAGAGATACAGCGAGAGTTTTATATCTCGATTTAAGATAAACTGGTTTGGTTTGGCAGTGATAAGAATTTGTCCCTTCCGAGTTTAAAACCTTCCAATCGTTGTTAATAACTACTCGAAGGAATGTATATACGTAGATAGGTAGAAAACAATGACCTAAAGTTAGTAAATGTGCTCTCTGTCTCTCTCTCCCTCTTCTTTCTTTCTTTTGTTTTTTAAACCAGAACCCAAACCCTCCATCTCTATATTTACTTCAGAAAAGAACAAATTTCTCTCTCTCTCTCTCTCTCTCTCTCTCTCTCTCTCTCTCTCTCGTTAGAAGAAACATCCATATGAAATGGTGACTAACGAAACGTCTTCTTGAGAAAATTGAAAAAAAAATTTAAATGAACAATCAGAATTCCCCCCCCCATCCAAGTGCATTTGGTTCATCGGTTTGTGAAGTGAATTTTCCTGACTGAAATTTTTATCGTGTTCCTTAGCGAGTTTCGCTAAGTAAAAATTGGACCTCATTTTTTTTTCTTTTTATGTGGCTCTCCACTATATTTTCTTCATAAATTTTCTACATTTTATATTCTTCTAAAGTTATGGGTGTAGCGGAATTAAGAATTGTATACGTTTACCTTATTATTCCATATATTAAGCAGTGGTGGTAGTATTAGTAGTATTAATGGTAATTGTAACCTTTCATTGAGTAAGAGTAGCAAATCTTAGGTAAAATTGTCTTTAAATTAAATAATACTATTTAGAAAAATGGAACAAAAAAAATATAAGAGATGTATGAGTAGTTTTATAGATTACGACATATTTAAAAAATATTAAAAATGCTTGATAAATTATTATAATGATGAACTTCATTACGTATTGCAAATAGAAGACAGATAAATGCACAGACAAATATATATATATATATATATATATATATATATATATATATATATATATATATATATATATATATATATTTATATATGTATATATATTATAAATATATATATATATATATATATATATATATATATATATGTATATATATATTATAAGAAGGCATCTTCAATTACCAGTGTAAAATTCTTTGAAGCTTAACACTAATAAATCGAAACTGGACCTCGCTCAAGGCACTAGCAACCAGAACGTGAGATAAATTGGGCGTGTATCGAACGCAAGAGCGCATGCGACCGAGCCCTCACAAACAAGCGGAGAGAGTTTGGATTCTTGCATAAAAATGGTTCGCGTACCATGTCTTCAGCGAGATTGCCCGTGAAAGCGCGAGAGAGTTTTGCAGGTTTTTTTTTCTGTCTTTTTTCCTTTTTTTTTTTGGGGCTTGTGGATCTGACTGACTGTGAAACAACGCATCTGGGGTCCGTGGAGAGAGAGAGAGAGAGAGAGAGAGAGAGAGAGAGAGAGAGAGAGAGAGAGTCGGAAACATCTGGAACAAAGCGGAAATTACATTTATATGTTTTGTTATGGGCTTTGAAGTAATTTCATTTGGCGCACGTATGCACATGACATACAAGATGTGCAATGGTAGACCTACGTATTTTCTGTTTATAAATTTTGATTAAGTTATTATTGTAAAGTAATGTTCCCTATTATTTATTTTTTGTCAGTTATTTTAATTTTTCTGTAGGCTCTCTTCCCTTCACTTGCTTATGTATACATTATTATTGTAAAATCCAACTAAACAGATAAATTGATTTAATTTTCTCTCTAAATTTGGATTAAGCTACTATTGTAAAGTAATGTTCCCCAATATTTATTTATTTTCAGTTATTTTAATTTTTCTATAGGCTCTCTTCCCTTCACTTGCTTATGTTCAATAGTATCATTGTAAAATCCTACTAAACAGATGAATTTATTTAATTTTCTATGTACGGAGACAGCTGTGTCCTTGTACAAGATTGACTGATATTTTTTGTAACACTTCAATCGAAAAATAATTAATTACTCTAACAAAAATTTCTAATTGGCAGATTGCCCATAGTAGTTAACCATGTGCTTTTACTCTCCCTCTCTCTTTCCATGTTAAGAGCTTTTTCAGTAACGTCGCATTAGGTGAAACTACCAAATTCTTACTCTCTCTCTCTCTCTCTATGTTAAGAACTTTTTCAGTAACGTCCCATTAGGTGAAACTACCAAATTCTTACTCTCTCTCTCTCTTTCTATGTTAAGAGCTTTTCCAGTAACGTCGCATTAGGTGAAACTACCAAATTCTTACTCTCTCTCTCCCTCTTTCTATGTTAAGAGCTTTTTCAGTAACGTCCCATTAGGTGAAACTACCAAATTCTTACTCTCTCTCTCTCTTTCTATGTTAAGAGCTTTTTCAGTAACGTCCCATTAGGTGAAACTACCAAATTCTTACTCTCTCTCTCTCTTTCTATGTTAAGAGCTTTTTCAGTAACGTCCCATTAGGTGAAACTACCAAATTCTTTGGGATTAAGGACACTCCACTCCTGATAAATCTTGAACGTGCTGCAGGGAATGATGTAATCTTGTACCACGGAAGTGTCCTTTTTCACTCGGTGGAGATCTTATTCTAGAAACAAATGTAATGTATCTATTGAATATTTTCTCCGAGTTCTTTCATACCTTCATCGTGTAAAGTGATATTACGCCCGTATAATTCTTACAGCCACCTGTCTCTGTACCCTCTTTCGGACCAGATATTCCTCTTCCTCCTTCCTTTGGATTTTCCGTGGTTCATAAACTTGACACATCCTTGTCACCCACTTAGCGACTCTCCTCTACATTACTGCAGTATCTTGCATAAATTCCATTCGCATCCTGATACCATCCTTTCCTTAACTTCTCAGATACCCTCTATGCGTCCTCAGTAGTCACTTCCACAGGATGCTCAAATACGCACTAACCCTTCTATGTCTGCAGCATTAAGATCTGACTTTCCTCTATCCTCCGAAGTCGGCACGTCTTCCAAATAATCCAAAATAATCACTCATTGCCGTCTTTGGTTCGTATTCTTTCCAGGCAGCTAATCTCCACTTACATCTTTTATTTTAAGATGTATTTGGTCATAATACTCATTCAGCTTTTAGTCGCCACTCTATTTTTACTTCATACCATCTTTTTCTCTTCCACTTTTGCCTAGACTTTCATGTTCATCCTCTTTTAAACCTGCATGTTCTGCCTAGCCTAGCAATATCTACTTTTCCCTTCACCAAACCTCTCATTTCCTTATCCCACTACTTATTATTGTATTATCTCTTCCTTTCCTCCTATCCACTATAGCACATTGCTGGCGCGGTGACCTCATCCATGGATTTTGTATACTCTGCACGTACTACTCTTTGCACTTCGGTGTTTCAAAATTGAGCTCATTTTTCACCCACCTTTCTTTTCCCCCTTCCTTATCTTTACTGAATTTACCTGCCATGTTCGTATTAATGTTTTAGTCCCCTCTGCTCCAACTTGAACTTAGAATTGGCTTAATATTCTTTTCAACCATTAATAATCAGGTTCATCTATTATACCCCTCTTCCCACCATCATGCGCATCAACTAGCTCTGTCATCGTTGCTAACATGTAATTAAACGCTTTTCTTCAATATTTTCTCATGATTAAGTACATTATATCATGAATATTTTCAAAATACTACGCACAATAGTTTGTGATTGAATATTGAAATTGGAGAGGATACAAGAATGCAGTCGAATGGAAGGATGTGACTGTTTACACTATGATCCTATTCAGCCAGCTGACGAAAAATCTGAGAATATTTTTAAAAAAGAAAAGATTTTATTAATATATTCATGAAAGAAACTAAAAATGGGATGAATATTTGTACAACGCTTCCCAAGCGTTGTGAGCGTTTAAATTGCTATCTTTCTTTTATTTGTCGGTCATTATTGGCATTATGGTGAATGTCTGTCTTCTTGTGTAAAGACCTTATTACCTTTCTAGGCTTGTTTTGGTGACTTAGTCTTCCTTCTTTGGTATTTTGGTCTTCCAGTAACTGTAGTCTAATTCAGCTGTGTTGCTCATCCAACTTCATCATCATGCTATTCATCCACCATGTCTCAGACGATGAAATGCAAGGTGGTACCACCCTGGAAATAAAATTTAATGTCTTTGAACGCTTAGAAAAGGTAGAAAATCTTGAGGATCTTGCAAATCAATATAATGTTGAATAATGGACATGATGAGATATTTGAGTTCAAGCTAAGAAATTATTTTTGAAGTAGTTCGAGGTTTCTCGTCTTGTATTAAATGGAGGCCATTTTAATCTTAAATGGGGGCCTATTTTAAAGATCATAAAGATGATAATGAGTGGTTCACTTTCAGGTACTCAGAAGAAGAGAGTTTGCTGAAAAGCTCAATATGAATTGTTTTGGTTACGTTTTGGTTTGATGGATGCCGAGTTCTTAAAATTTGCCGAATAGGAAAACTAGATCTTTCTCATGATCAAAAGTCAATAGATCAGCAACCGGCTGAAAGATTTGAAGAAAAGTTCATGCAGATGTTATGAACACCAGCATCATCTTTTCACCATTAACTATTGGAACCGGCAACAGTTATGTAACCTCGCCTAGCAAAAGCTGATCTGCTTCAATCCCCAACTTCTTTCTTGCTTACTCCTACTAAGCCTCCACCTGCTGTTCTTGAATGTCTTCAGCAACAACAGCGATATGTTTGTGCTTATTCATGTACATTGTTTAATGTGATGAAGAGTCAATTACTGTAACTTAAATGTTCATTGCATGTTATAACATCAGTAGACGGTTTAAATTTGACAGCATGCTGTACAGTCGCCCCACGAACTATCGGCGTAGTTTCTTAATCCATTGTTCCTTATGGAAATATTACCACAGGCGGGTGCCAGATTAATTATTTATCATTAAACAATATTTTGTTTCAAAGATGTTATACTTGAAATAAATTAAATTAGAATTCAGTATATTATTTAACATTTGGAAGTTGGCTTAGATGTCGCTAGAGTCATGACCCAAAGTATAGCACTGCACTGGAGTATCGCTAGTTCGCAACTACGGCCAATAGATAATACATTAAACCTGTTAACATTCTTTAATAGCAAAACGAATAGATAGCGTATTTTTATAATGCTTAGTGAAAGCTTTTAGAGTGTTGGATATATGCATGTGGAGATGCAGACCTTCTGATCACCCAGGCACCAGTTCGTGCGTCTGAACGAAGAGATGTGATTGCAGTCGACACTGATACTGATGTCCTGATACCCCCCCGGTTTCTTAAAATAGAGAATAAAATAGTAATATTCAAACCAAAACCAAAGCGTGGTGCAATGAACATCCTACAATGGAACATTCAAATTACAAAGTCGTCATTGGGATTAAATGTCTGCAGTGGCTTGCTTTTTATTTGCGCCATTTTGGGAGGCAACACCATGTCACAGTTATGTGGAATTTGCAAAGGCAAAAGTCTAACGAAGATCATGAAAAACACATCCTTATGAAATATGCTGAAGTATTCAACAGTGCAAACAGTCTGGAAGAAGACATAATTACTGCCGGGTAAAGACGTCTGATACCTTGGATAAACTACGATAATGATGTTTCAGTACAAAGGTGGCTGACAAGCCCAGTCACTTACACCGACTTCAGCTGCTGCTAAATTCCATGTCTTTCGGGTCGTCTACCAAATTTAGGATTGGAAAGGTGATACATCTCTTCTACCTGAGGATTGGGGTTAAAAATTACGGGGTGATCAACTCATACCAGCACCACCAGCTCTGCTTGATATCATAATATGTAAATGCAAAACAGATTGTGGTGCTTCGAGGTGCTCATGTAGTCAGCATTGTTTGAAATGTTCATCAGTTTGCAGTGAATGTCACGGTATACTCTACATACAGTAACTCCAATATAGAAGAAGTATATGACGAGGGTGTTTCTGATGGAGAGTGATACATGTTTGAAATGGCAGTAGCGTTTTAATTGTGTTCGTAGTTTTTTCAAAGAGCCTACAGTAATTTAAACGATTTTGTACAAGTTTAACAAAGTTTTTTTCTAACACGTACACCGTATCATAATAGTTCATAAAGACGGCAACCAATATCGCGGCTTTGCCATACTTACATTTTTCTAGGCTAGTGATATGTTGTTGGGGATATTACAAATCTAAAAACCTTTATTTCTTTTACAATTATTTTCAGGTTATACTTTTTTCCACCTAAAATGACTGGGCTACGGCCCCTAATGAACGCACTAGACTTTACCATCTTGTGAAGAATCTTTAGTTTCCTTAACGTGTAGGCCTCCCTCTTAGTATTCTTCCTTATTACTAATGCAACCATGCCTAGATATTCGTCTTTTCTCCCTCCCAATGCATCCAGTACTCATTTCACCATCCTGTCATCCTTTCAATTCATCTTATGACTCACATGCGAAAACAAGTCCAACTGTTTTTTCTTTTCCTTAGAAGACAGGTGGCTCAACGGTCCCTTCATGCCTTGACTTTTGCTTCCACAGATTCTCTTATGCTTCCTCCCAATGCCCTGCTTGCATCCTATAAGCGCCTCAGTGGCGTGGTTGGTATGGTGTTGGCGTACCACCTCGGTGGCCGCGAGTTCGATTCCAGGGCATTCCACTGAGGAGTGAGGGATGTGTACTTCTGGTGATAGAAGTTCACTCTCGACGTGGTTCGGAAGTCATGTAAAGCCGTTGGTCCCGTTGCTGAATAACCACTGGTTCCATGCAACGTAAAAACACCATACAAACAAACAAACAAACAAGCATCCTATTACTTCTTTGCTTGGCCTCTTATGTGACTTAACTCTTCTTTCATTTACTTCCAAGTTCTTAAATGAACCTACTACTTACATCGCTCCCTCCTCTGGTTGTCATTTACCTCATATTTACACAACGTTTTCGTGTTGCACCTTTAAACTTAATCACTAATCGTTGCAGTTTTTCTTTACTGTTCCAATTAGTGCATGTGGGCTTGTGTTTTGGTTTCTGGAAACAGAGTTCCATACCACAGAACATTAACCGGAAGGTCATTAAAACTATCTAAATTCTCTGCCTTTTAAATCGTTCCAAAGATTGTCAATAAGTCAGTTCGAAGGAGGAGCAGAGTTTTTCTAGGAAGAAAATGTATTTAAAGTAATATGTGTGCCGCTCTCATCAGGTAAACATTTTCCAGTCATTCGGTTCCATGAGAGAGAGAGAGAGAGAGAGAGAGAGAGAGAGAGAGAGAGAGAGAGAGAGAGAGAGAGAGCGTGGGGAGGGGTGTGTTGAAAGGACTTTTCGTGTATGTTGGTTAATTGGTTTTCTTTAAAATAAATGCATTTGTTCACTTAATCATACGCGTTTATTACTGCCTTTAAAAATAATGTTTTGTATCTGAAAAATTACCCATGCAAAATATCGATAAATTACCTCATCCATTTCTGGAAACAAATACTTAAAATATCTCGCTAAAGTTAATATGCCGTATATTATTATTATTATTATTATTATTATTATTATTATTATTATTATTAATTATTATTATATTACACAGCCATGAAAATTTCAGTAAGGCCGTTCCATATAGTAGTAAAATATGTAGGACGATGTCTGGAGGCGTGAGAAATCCCCAAGCGTGTGTGATTTATGTGTCGCGTCCCTCGTATGTAAATAGGGCAGTAAAGTGCAACTACTGTGAAATGCTAGTGTTTCCTTCGGTGCCTCGGGCGGTATTCTGGAAAAGGTGCTGGAAAGTAGGAAGTTACGTATCGTCACTTTAAATTTCCACGCTGACTCTCTTTCTGTCTTTCTCTCCTACGGGAAAGTCCTGCTTCTTTTTTTTGTTTTGCTTCCGAACGGTATCAGGAATTCATGGTATTCAAAACGAGTTGTATATACTATATATATATTAATATATATATATATATATATATATATATATATATATATATATATATATATATATATATAATATATAATATATATATATATATATATGTGTGTGTGTGTATGTATGTATGTATGTATGTATATATATAATATAACTTCCAGAACACCACCTATTGGTAGAATATACCGCAAAGGGCATCAGAAGGAGGCGTCTTACAGCATTTCATCTATTGATTTGTCAACGTTTCGAGGCGTAGCCTCATCATCAGGCTGAAACATGCCTACATTAAATAATATAAAATTGACTAGACTACTTGATATTATAAAAAGTAACTTATTTCAAAAAAAGAAACTATACACTAAATAAAAGTGAAATGCTAAGTACACCTTTCAAGGAACAGGAGGAAGACGAGTGCCAAGAAGAGAGGTGTGGCGGTCGTTTGACTGTTCAACTCTAGAACGGCTTGTTTAATAAAAAGTGATTCGTAGATTGCAAGCCATTGTGGTGAAGAGACCCTAGTAAGTATTTTGAATTGTTCATATTGATTGTTAAATTTATATTTATTAGCATGGTTCAGGATATTAGAGTATTCTGGAGACGCCAATCCAACTCCCGTACGATAACTGACACCGTTATGGCAATTAATGCGAACTTCGAGGAGCCTACGAGAGGATTCAACATATTTTCCTAGATTACATTAGAGACATAAACAAATAGACTACATTTGATACCAATAGGAGGTGAAATTTATCATTGTGTTTCAAAAGACCGATTGCCAAGGGATTTGCTGTTATTAGTTGGCCTTTTAGGGCAGGGGAATGTTGTTGTATTATTGTCTAATTTTGTTGAAGCAGGGATTATTTTGGAAAAAAGTAAGACTGACCTGAAATGGTTTCCTCGGTACAATAGAGAAGTTCACTTTGGTATAGTTTTACCGTTAAGGAATTTATTTAAATTTTTAAAAAACAATCTGATAGGAAAATATTTGTCTAAAAAGTATGTTTGTAAAAACATAACTTCTTTATGTAATTCCGACCAACTCGACGTTAAGGTATAGGCCCCTTGGAAGAGAGTATTAAGAGTCTTTAATTTGGAATAAAAACAACAACTACAAAAATGAGTAGCCAAGCCGCTAAATTACCTTTTTCTAAAAACATGTAAAAAAAACCGTTCCATGTTACGGGGTACTTCATTATTTAAAAATGCAAATTTATTTTCCTTTGCATAATTGATAGTAAATTTTATATTAGGATGAGCATTATTGGCAAACTGTAAGAGAGCATCTGCTTGATCTTTGTTCCTGAATGAAATGAAGGTATCGTCCAAGTAACGAGTTTGAAAGAGTGGGTGACAGGCCAGTGGTCAGTTGTCCAACAATTGCTTTTCTAAGTAACGCCTAAAAACATTATCAAAGACTGTGCCCAAAGGACTGCCCATTGCCATTCCGTCAATTTGAGAATAAGCATCCCCATTAAAAACACAGGCAGTAATCTGCACTGCCAGATATAACATTTTTCTAAAATTATCTAAGCTAAAACCATGAGATAGAATATCGTCATTAGTAAAAATCTTACTTGAAATAACTTCTATACCTTAACGTCGAGCTGGTCAGAATTTTATAAGGAAGTTATGTTTTTACAAACATATTTTTTAGAGAATTATTTTCTTAACAGACAGTTTTTTTAAACATTTAAATAAATTCCTTAATGGTAAGATTATACTTGAAGTGAACTTACCTACTGTTCCAAAGAAATCAATTTATAGATATAATACGTAATATTATATATATATATATATATATATATATATAGGGTATATATATATATATATATATATATATCTATATATATATATTTATATATATATATATATATATATATATATCTTTATTTATATATATATATATATATATATACTATATATATATATCATATATATATATATATATATATACTATATATATATAATATATATATATATATATATATATATATACTATATATATCATATATTATATATATATATATATATATATATATTTATATATATATATATATAATATATATATCTATATGATATATAACTCGTGTATGTAGCAATTAAAATCCTAATATGGCCTCCCCCCACCCCCCACCCCCCCCCCCATAACAGTCTGCAATCTACGAATCACTTTCTTTTCTTTTTTACAAGCAGTCCTAGACTCAAACAGACAAACGACCTACTATCGTGTAACTATCACTCGTTTTCCTTCCTATTCCTTGAAAGGTACGAGTACTTACGCATTTCCTTTTTAGTTTTCTTTTAGTACTTTTTTAAATAAATTACATTTTATGCATATCAACTGCTCGAGTCAATTTACATCATTTAATGTACGCATGTTTCAGCCTGATGATGAGGCTACGCCTCGAAACGTTGCCATATAAATAGTAGATGAAATGCTGTGATATATATAATATATATATTATTATATATTGCTACTTTCAAAATGCATGTTTCCCCTCTTTGAAATGTCATGTAGATTGTGTAACATTTTTTCAGATTCCTAGATAGCTTAGAATAGGATGTTTTAAAATGTGTGTTCAGATTTCGCATTACATATTGTAAAAGAATATATATATATATATATAATATCGTATGCTAAAAAGAGAAATTTTCTTTGTCTTTTCGAAGCTATGATTGTTTCCCCTTTTATGTCAACACTTTAAGATTAGAGGGTCTGCGAGATCCGTTTGCTTTCCTAAATCTGTCAACGCATGTGATAGCGATAGAATCGACTCTTGCGTTGTTTTCAAAACATGTCAATCTTAATTATCGCTCAACCTCCGTTTCAGTCGAGTACATGTCTTTTTTTTAACAGACTTGTCTTGTACGTGTATGTCTTTGATCAAAGCCACGTGGAGATTGCACATTTCTTTATGAAGGTTGCGTCAGATTTCGAAGCTACTAGAAGCATTCATGCCAAATACGTTTTTTGACATCTGCCCTGTCCAGCTTCCGTAAAGGAAGAGATTTCATTATATCATAGAACCTCGAGGCGGTTAGATCTCTCTCTCTCTCTCTCTCTCTCTCTCTCTCTCTCTCTCTCTCGCGACATCCTTGAGATTATATTAACGTAACGTATACTGGTCCACTCGTAACTTAGAATTTCATATTTGATATTTCTTAGAGTTTATTTAGTGTTATTTAGTTTCTTTTGTGGAATCTGAACAAGCATTGTTTCGTAACGGCGCCTGGTTTTTTGTGAAAGTGTGAATTAAGCCTGCAGCATAGAAAGAAAGAAATTGGTATACCAAGGTAAAGTGTGTTATATTTTTATTAGTTGCAACTAATAACTAATAACGGTTAGGTAATAACTAATAGCTAATAATTGTTAGGAACAGTGATTCACTAATAACTAATATTTAATGGTTATGATGGTTTGGTTAACTAATAACTATTAACAGGTGGTTATGAAGGTTTGATAAAAACTGATGGTTATAATGTTTTGAGTGAAAAAGATTTACACTTTTACACATTGCTTATTTTTGTGTTTGTGATTGTTCCATTGTCTGTGCACTTGTTCATTTTCTTATTGAAGTGTGTCTTTTTATTTTTATATTTTCATTTGCATTCACAATTTAATTGACTTAGTTATTTTCATTGCTTAATCATTGCACGTTTAATTAAATTTAACACTTGTGAATTAATTTGCATTTACTTAGAATTCTTTTCAAGTTTTATTATTGTTTAGCACTTGTGAATTAATTTCAAATTTTCAATTATTGCCTAACACTTTTGAATTTCAATTGAATTAATTTTTCTTGATTTTTGTGATAATTAATTTAGATTTAATTTTACTTAATTTGATTCAAGAATTAATTAAACTTTACTTTGTTTTCAAGTAACAGTAATTTTCCCTGATATTGTGAATTTCACTTATAAATTTTGAGTTTAATAATAAATTTTTGTATTTCAAATTTTTATAAGTGTTTTTATTTTAATACCAGTATATTTGCATTTGATTATATTTATGTTAGGTAGAAATATAGAGTAGTTATTGATTTGCTTTCCTTGAATTTACTTGAAGTGACTTAGAACCAGGGAAGTACTTAGACTTCTGAAATCAGGGAAATACTTAGACTTTTATTTAAAGTTGTTGATGGAGTGATGCCCTTTGATTGAATTTTTAATTACTTACCAAGATTGACCTCACACCTTGTTTTGATGAACTTAGTCTGATTTTCTGCAATACTGGTAAGTGTTAAGGGATCACTGTTGCCTTTAGAGTATTCAGTCGTTTAATACGTGTTATGAGGGTTCAGGTGTCTGGCTTTTGGTGAGGTAATAATTGATAAATGGAAACCAGATACTTGGCACTTCGTAACAATATATATTTAAAATACATTTGAATCAGCCTTGTCCTAATTTTAGGATATTACTATTAAGGATTTTGTTATGTATATCTTAAGTGTCAAGTGAACTGTTTGGTGATAGTTTCGCGCCTTGGAGAATCATCTTTGCCATGATGGAATTGGCACTGTCCTTCGCAGGTACTCTTCTGTTACCTGCAACGTGGAGTTACCTGCCCGCACGTGGATCGCAGTTGTTAGTCACCTGCGACTTTACTACTGTGAGGCCTTAGTGGGAAATTTTTCTTAAGGTGTGTGTGGTGTCGTAGCCTTGTCCCGGTACCCACTGGAGATTTTTGCCGTGCTACTGCCATTCCGTTTGGACGCCCTTTTAGCTGCTTTTGGGAGCGAATTGGCTCGTGAGGTGTCAAGTAGGGAGGCATATACCAGGTAGGCGTTTGTCCTTGTGTTGTTGGGCAGGATTGCTTCCAACTCCCACTCACCTGTGTTTACCTGAGTTTGCGTCCTCCCCGTCTGCAGAGTCCTAAGGAGATTTAAATTATTTTGAATCATGGCTTCCGCTTTTTGGTGTGAGGAGATTTACATTTTGTTTTTCTTATGTAAATTGTTATATATATAAATTTCCGGTACTCAGACCCTATGGGTCATTATGCTTTACTGGGCTTTGATATTTAACAATTTGTTTTTGTTTGAAATGTATAGGTAGGAAATTAAGTGTTTTTCCTTACTGTTGTTCTTTACCTTCTTTCCTCCTGTTATATGGAATAGGATATATATTTATTTTGGTTTTGGTCTGGCCAACTATTGTTTGGTACATTTTTGATTATTCGTATTGATGCTTCTCCTTAATATTATTTAGTAGCTAAGAAATCCCACGGGATTTTAAAGGACTTGTATATGTCCTTTGGTCAACAAGGTTGATTTAAGTGCTCTTTTGTTGAATAAATATTGTTGAGTTTTCTCTGGTGTTTGTTTCTGTTGACCATTACCTACTGAGTATTTTTGTCATCATTGTGTACGTTTACCCAAAAAAAAAAGGGATTTTAACTATATCTAGATATATATGTATATATATATATATATATATATATATATATTATATATATATATATATTATATATTATATATAGGATATATATCTATATATATATATATATATATTATATATATATATATATATATATTATATATATATATAATATATATATATATAGTATTGGAAAGAACCTTATTGTTAAAAGCCACTGCTAGAGAGAGCGAGAGAGAGAGAGAGAGAGAGAGAGAGAGAGAGAGAGAGAGCCTCAGGCATGCTTAAAAATGCAATGGCTATGTTCTTATCTTGTTGTATTCCGACGTGTTAAATTCCTCTGCATATCAATATGGCGTTTTAACGGCCATCTTGTTTTCTTTATGGCATCGCTTGAATTATAAAATTCTTCAGCTGTGTTTCGATTCTTCTTTCGGATATTATTTTATCACGTCTTAAATTTAGCAAGAGTTGGATCATTTCTTCTTATGGATAATGTATAAATATTTACTTTTCGAAGTTTCAGCCTTTCTGGTGCCTATTTTTCGAGGCTATAGGAGCAGTTGAGCAATCTTGCCCAAATGTAATGTTTTGAGATAGGACCCTCTCTCTCTCTCTCTCTCTCTCTCTCTCTCTCTATCTATATATATATATATATATATATATATATATATATATATATATATATATATATATATATATATGTATGTATGTATGTATGTATGTGTATGTATGTATGTATGTATGTATGTATGTATGTAATAATATATTTTTTTTTAATCGTATTTTTGCGATTTTGCAACTTTCAAGATGAAATTTACTCTTTCATTTCAATACGTTCTTCCTTCTGTTAAATTTGCCGTATGACTTTGCTTATTGTTTCAGCCAATCGAATTTATACTTTTTCTAAATTGAACGAGCTACGTATTTTCCACATATATTTATATCTCTATAGATGCTTAGCACTATTCGTTCATCATGTTCTGTGCTTGACTTGTACTTACGGACTTACGGTACAAAACTTCCGACCACATCCTCACTCTACACACACACACACACACACATATATATATAAATTTATATTAGGTTTTTATTGGAAAACTCAAAGCATTAACTTACTAAGGATGTCCAATTTTAAGCACGTCTCAGTTTTAGGTGTCTGGTTATCTAGTAAAAAATAAATATTTGCATTCAGTATTTTGGAAGGAATTTATGTACATTTGTCAGCTGGGAGCTGGAATGGGTCGCAAAAGTGTCCCAAAAACTTTACCAGCGGGTTAAAGTTTTGCCTTTTTATGAAAATGTATGTTATCTCCCAAGAGTGAAAAACTAGAAGAAATTTTTAAATGCTGATGCTTGACGTTCAGAATTTGGAATAAAGTAATTCTATAAATAATACTAGGTCTAAACACAACAAGACCTATCAATTTAAACAAAAGCTCGCCAGTGAAAAAGAAAGAGAAATGACTGTATTGCGATAAAAGACAGAGGGGCAGCCAGCCATTAGTTTCTCATACATATTTGATGGTTTGATACCGAATATCGAACGAAAGAATTGGATAAGAGTAACTATAAATAAATTACAAGGTCTAAACACAACAAGACCATCTAATTAACAAAGCTCGCCAGTGAAAAAGAAAGAGAATGACTGTATTTGCGATAAAAGACAGAGGGGCAGCCAGCCATTAGTTTCTCATACATATTTGATGGTTTGATACGAATATCGAACGAAAGCGATGAATATAAAAGCGAGATGTAACGAACATGGAACCTCATCAGTGAACATTGCAAACATGTCTTGTACATGTTCTTTAAGATTCATGAACAGGTTCTTTGCATCATCACCTCCTGTTGTTCTTGGGTCGTACACGCAGCTTTAATGGCCAAGACAAATTCCTCAATTGAAACCAGTTTTCGAAAACCACAAGACTTCTTTGCCTCTCCCAGGGGGGCGAGTGTGGCGCTCCTCTTATTTTTGTTGCTGCTTGCTGTTGCATAAATTGAGGGAAGAGAGATGCCATGAATGTTTTTCACGCTTTATGTTATAAAAAAAATGCGGTTATAGGGTAAAGATACGCAAGGGACTGTTCATGTTTTTTTACAAGATTATTACTCGACGTGAGAAAAGGAATGTGGTAGGTGAGGTCTCTACGAGGACTTGGTATGGCTTTTTAAGCTCTTGGTATTGATTAGATATGGAGGGTTGTAATAATGTAGGGAATTTGTAAAACTGCTGATAGTGTGCAGAGGTTGGTCGTGTTAAAATGTGGCAGAAGGATGTCGACTGACGCGGAATGTTTGAGGTAATGTTTATTATTAGGAAAGTGGGAAGTGATCAACTTTGGGAATTTGCAATAGACTTTTCTTATCTTATGACTATGTGCAGATATTTAACTTTAACTGTTTTCTGCATTATTTTTTTTTAATCTTTGGAATTGTCTTTTTAAGTCTCGAAGACGGGACATAGTAGAAATTGAGACCAAAGTAGGTGAATGGTAGAACGTCGCTGCGGTGCCCTTCTACACAAGGTAAAAAATGTAGGGATCTTGCAAGACAATGCGGGTAAAAATTTCTTAGATTAATTATTTTGTAATTTTTAAAATTTCCTTTGAACTGAGTCTCGTTTGATTAACTTAAGAAACTTTAATTTTAATTGTTTATTGATAGTTTCGTCGTTATTATTATTATTATTATTATTATTATTATTATTATTATTATTATTATTATTATTATTATTATTATTATTATTATTATTATCATTATTATTATTATTATTATAAGTGAATAAAATATCTCGTTTATTCATTTTTAAATACCAGGTAACAATTCTTTTCTCCACAGTGTACACTCATATCACCAATTTCAAGATTCATTTTCACTGTCCACGGTAAATTATTTTCTGCTACTGAAGAGCAGGATTTACAGTATTTTATGTTTTAATTGCAGTGTGATTACACGGTATACTACATTACCAAATGCTTATTAGCTATTGTTAATCACTTAAAAATCAGATACACCATAATTAGCCTATCCGTTAACTTCCATCCAAGAGGTATTTTTAGATTTTTAAATCGTAGGTTATCGGCGGCCATTTCAAATTGACTGCTGACGAATCGGATTTACACGATATTTATTAGCGGAAATGACCAGAGATATATTATGAACTACTGTTCATCAGTTGTTGTTAAGTATTAATGAATCAGATTCGCAGTCATTCACACATGAATGTGAAGGACAGTTATCGTCATTTTATTCCGACTTCTGCTGCATATTAATTACGACCTGCATTCCCAATGGTCCTTGACCGGATCACCAGATTATCCGAGCGAGATAAAGAGAGATTGGGAATAATTGGATGCGATGATTAGTGACCCGCCATTCAGGCAATTAGCGGATTAGAGCGCCCGGGCAAATTTATACGCATTTCTTGCTGTGCTGAAACGCTCATGGTGAACTTTCTCGTTATTATTCTTATTATCATCATTATTTTTGTTGTTCATATTATTGTGGTGCTGTACATATTTTTGCTGCGATTATATTTGACGGAAATTTTATGTGTGGTGGCACTGATATTTTAATAATGAAAGTATTAGTCATGAAATTATCTTCAGCGTATATGTGAACCTAATGTTTTTACGTGAAAATTAACCTTTGCTGACTAGGGATGTTGCGGTTTTCATTTCAGTAAGGAAAGCTTATTTATTAACAGATATGCAATCTTCCTTTTTTCTAGGTATGGCATCCTTTGTACCTTCACAGCTTATATGTACGGCGCACCATGGGCCACAATCACTATGATGTTAATGAGCTGCTCCCATTCCCTGTTAGAGTTGAGCCTTTTGTATAAATTACTTATCTATCACCACGCAACACTCTTCAAATTGTTTTTTTTTTTAACTTGTTTTGTCATTGTTCCAGTGTCTCTTGTGGTTCGTAGTTCCATAATTTTGAAATAAAGTCCTAAATAATATTGCATTGATGTTAGAGTATGTGTTAGTCTTTCTTTTCATTGCATATGATTGTAGTATTATTTCAATGGTAGCTTTCTTTCAGCAGCCATAAAGGTTAATCGTAAAAGTAGTAATGAATTAGACAGCTTCTAGTTCGAACAAAGTAAGCCATCTTGGTTGGAAATTGAAAACTCTTGTTTATAGCGTATCTTGAATGTATGTGGTGGTCACGTGTAACGTGCAAATTTTATATGGAGTTTAACCTTTTCTGTTTGGGGAATTTTTATTTTTTATTTCCCTTATCTGGTAATTTTTAGGACAACTGCCTTTTGTCTGATAAT
>NC_087200.1:4256316-4268816 GCF_015104395.2 Macrobrachium nipponense | reverse complement strand
TGGTTTTCCTTCTCTTACTATTAGGGGCACAAAAGACCAGCTCCTGATTTTGTCTACCTGGAGCTGGTCTTTTGTGCCACTAAACTTCCTTCTGCAGCCTTTCTGTTGGTGGGGAATAGCTTTTGTATCCTTTAGGTAGTTGTATAACCTTTCACTGATGATACCTGTTAGTAACTTCCGCACTACTGGTTGGCAGGTGATAGGTCTCTAGTTACTTGCTATATTTCCCTTGTCTTGTCTTTTTTGTATTAAGGATGTTCTCCCTGTGGTCATCCATTTGGGCGCATGGGGGTTTGTGATACAATGCTGAAGTTGTTCTGCTATTTGTGGGTGTAGTGTAGGGCCTTGAAATTTTTGAGCCAGTATCTATGGACTTCATCGGGGCTTTCCAGTTGGGTATTTTCTTTAGTTGGTGTCTGATTGTGACTGTCGTGATCTCGGTGAATCTTTGTTTTGTTCTCCCCATTTCTTCTTCCTTGGTTTACTGGAGCCATGTTGCATGTTTGCTGTGTGATACCGGATTGCTCCAATGTTTTCCTAAAGTCTTTTACTCGGTTCAGGTTCAGGAATTTCCTGGTGGTTGCCTTCCCCTCTTAGTTGGCTGTATAGTCTTTTCTGGTTGGTTCCGAAGAGTTTGTCCTGTCGATATCCTTATTCCTGTTCATGTACCGTTGGATCTTATGGGCTTTGGCTTTAAGCCTCTCTTTTATTTTTTGTATTGTGTTATTCAGTCCCCTCTCCTGTACTTTGTATATCCTCCCTTGTTTTCTTGCTCTTCTCTGCCATCTCTTTCAGTTTACTCAAGTCAGATCTCATCACCATGATTTGTTTTTTCAGACGCCTTTTCCATGGCGGTTGCTGTTTGGGTTTCAGTTGGGTTGGTTGTGATTGTGGTGTTAGTGTTTGTATCCCCATGAGTTCTGCTACTAGTCTTGCACCTGCATATGCCAGGTTATCGTGTCTATGATACTGTTGGTATATATTAGTCTCATTATATCATTAACTTTACTTGTTTTCTCCCTTAATTTCTTTGTGTTGTAGGCTTTCATGGAGGGTATCTTTGTTCTTTCAGTATCTGGCTTCATCCATTGTCTGATCTTTTCCAGCAATTCCGCCCTCTCCGTTACTTCTTCTGTTTATTCGTGTGTCGTTGTTTGATAGCTCATCATTCCTGTTGTTCTCTGTGGTATCGTCTCTTAGTTCGTCTTCTTTTCCTTCGTTGCTGGGTGTTATTTCTCTTTCCAGTTCTTCTCTTTCTGTTTTGGAGAGCCAGTTTATTATTATTATTATTTTTTTTTTTTTTTTTTTTTTTTTTTTTTGCTCTATCACAGTCCTCCAATTCGACTGGGTGGTATTTATAGGTTGGGGTTCCGGGTTGCATCCTGCCTCCTTAGAATCCATCACTTTTCTTACTATGTGCGCCGTTTCTAGGATCACACTCTTCTGCATGAGTCCTGGCTCTACTTCAGCCTCTAGTTTTTCTTGGTTCCTTTTCAGGGATCTTGGGATCGTGCCTAGTGCTCCTATGATTATGGGTACGATTTCCACTGGCATATTCCATATCCTTCTTATTTCTGTTTTCAGATCTTTGATACTTATCCATTTTTCCCTTTCTTTCTCTTCAACTGGTGTCCCATGGCATTGCGACATCGATGAGTGATACTTTCTTATTATTATTATTATTATTATTATTATTATTATTATTATTATTATTATTATTATATACTGTTGCTTTTGTTTGATTGAGTAATTCACTTCAAAAATCTGTCTCGCTTATACCATGTATATGCAACACTTTCCCCAGAGATAACGTTCCTTCACAGAGAAACTGGGGACTTCGATCGTAAAACTTGCCGATGTTATGTAATATTTTCCCTTTCTGCATAAATTCCCCCGAGTGACATATGTGTTTGTCTCATGTAATTCATTTCTGCCATCGCCCGTGAAACTGGGGAGGTAACAGCTGCGCCACCGGGACTATATAGCACTTCACTCTGGCGCAAGTAAATGTAAGTACCATCATCCCGGGGCAGAATGGTGATTGCTCGCCTAATATTCCGTTTCCTCTCGAGACTCGAGAGCCTTCTCGGCTGATTCGCTATGCAGGGGGTCCCGTCCGTGTAAAAGTTGTTCTTATGCTTTTTTGATGGCGATGTCCTTACCCCTTTTTTTTCCCCGTCATTCTTCGATGTTCGCTTACTCGTTTAGTATTCACGTCGTCTATCATGTTCGTATCCTTTCAGAATACTTGTTCATCTTTGGTTAAAATATCTCGCCTCTTTCTTTGATTTCTACTTCCATTGACGGACGTTCCTTTGTTTTGTGTTCATGTCCTTCATGGTTCTCATAGTTACCGCGGTGCGGTATTGTCCGTGTCCTTCTTGGGTACTTATTCATAGTTTTTTTTTAGTCAGTATCATTCTACGAATTTTTCTGGAATTTGCACCGTGTGTTAATTAGCCCTAAGAATGGAGACCTCATTAACCTCGTTCATCCTATTCGTTCAGTCTCTTTCTGTGCAAATTTATCTGTATAGTTTAATTCTTTTAAGTTTAAGGTAATGATGGAGAGGAAACGGGGAGAGGATTAAGGGGAACATGTAAGTTTGGAAGTAAAAAAATAAATAAATAAATAAAATGCTAATTAACTCATCAGACTAAAATCTCAGGAATAATTTCATTAACAGTGTTAATGATGTAACGCTCTGGTACTGAAGTGAAACTAAAATTTCGTTGGCATATATATATCTGTATATATATATATATATATATATATATATATATATATATATATATATATATATAGATATATATATATATATGAGAAAACTCCGTATTTAAACGTAAATATGTTTATGTAGCTTTGCCTATGACCATTCATAATTTCCTATATTTGGAAGTTTTTTGGTATTTTGGGTTTCTTTTCCAAAACAGATTTCTTTTCCAAAGTGCAAGTTTAAGGAAATCTGTAAGGTCTCACTTCTTTAAACAACAAGAAATTGAAAGTAAGCTGTATGATATAAAACAATGTATATTGATAAAAGCAAAGAAGAATCATATAATTAATTTTGATATTTCCAGGCCAATATGAATACCCCCGCTGGGGGGAACAGATGAAAAGATGTCGGCGATAGGAAAAATAAAAACACCAGTGGCTGGAATAAATGAAAAACATTTTGAGCAGCTGTTGTAATGCAAAACGAAATAGAAAGCAATAAATTCAAGGGAACAGGGAGCAATCTTTCCCACGAGAAGAATTTGTTTACAATAAGATCTCCCCCAAGTCTCCTTCTCCTCCTTCCCTTCCTCGCACCTCTTTTGCTATGAATTATAAATGTCACGATGAGGCAGTCAGTAGAGTGACTCATGCATTGTCATTTATGTCGCTACCAATTTTGTCTCGTACTTTGTGGCTTTTAGTTATCACTAGAAAGCCTTTGCTAATATTCTTTATCATTCTATTACTGCTGTAAAGAAAAAGCTGTTTTCATTTGGCGGGGGCCATGGGTGTCTTTTTGCATTTAAAACAGAGGCAGTTACGTATAAACGAAAAAAATATTTCAACTGTTTTGCTATTAGTAACTCTCTCTCTCTCTCTCTCTCTCTCTCTCTCTCTCTCTCTCTCTCTCTCTCTCACACACACACACACACATACTCCTCTTCCCCCTCCCCGCAGCAAGAACATGTAATTCTGGGGGCGTGGGCCCCTCATGGCTTGATATCAGGCGAGGATATGAATGCGAAAATTATGCAAATCCGTCGAGTGATATGAAGGAGAGGCTGGGGTGGCGTAGCCTTATAAAATTTCGGAGACGGCGGGGCAAGGGTTTGGGATCCCCCCCCCCCCCCCCCCTTTTTTTTTTTTTTTCCTCGTTTCTTGCCGCCCAGCAGCGTTTCTTTGAAGCATGTATATCTATTTACTTCTGAAAGGAACAAAGCTCTTAATTAATCACAAAAATATCAAACTGGAACGCTGAGCTTTTTTTTCTTTCATTATATTTCATATTTTTCGTTTTCTCTCTATTTCATTGATGTTTATTTTGATATACAATAAGAGAAACGAGAACGCAACATCAATAAGAACACAAACTCCTAATTTTGGGTAGAAATTGAAGGTGGTTGCGGTTTTATGTGGTACTCTGATCATTTAGATTGCTATACAATTTTGCAGGGAAAGCACTCGTACATGACGACGTATGATAACCATTATGATGAATGAAACGAGAGATAAGTTTAATTGACTGTGAAATAAACAAACAAAAATAGTTTATTATGCTAGTAGAGGATAAGGTATTGATAAATGGCTGAAATCGTGAAAACCTGGAAAGGGTGAGACATCGTCAAATAAATCATAAAAGCAGAGAGAAAAGAGGAATGTCATTCCCTGTAATGCAAAGCCATAAAAAAAGAGTGTGGGAAAGAAGTGCACAAACATGAAAAGGAATTACGCGTTTAGGGGAAAGCAAGGGATGTGGTAGTTAAAGTAATTGAATCAATAAAGAAGCTTATGAAGAGAAACGCGAAACAAATTTGGAAACCGTTAAACTGCCGACGAAAAGAAAGGACGATAAAGGTTGCACAAGGAAATGGACGGAGGGAATAGAAATATGAAAAAAAAAAATGGGAAGCGAAATTCGAGCGAACGAGAACAACAAAAGCTTTAAAAGGGGAAGAAGGGAATTCACAGAGAGAAATAAGACGAGCGGAAATTAAACGGAGGGCGAATGACAGGGAAACCGACGCAGTACACGAAAATATGACAGAATGAAAGTCATTTCGTGCCATTGAGGTAAAATGTAATATGCAATGAATAATCGGTAATGCACGGAAACGCAGATGGTAAACGGAAAACCGCCGAGAGATGATGGACGCCATATTGATTGATATCAGGACTAATAAAAGACTTGTTCATTTGGAAGCGCTACGGGTTGATGATGAGAATATGATGGCAATACCTGATGATGCGAGCGGGAATCTAATTAGCCTGAGGAGGGGAAACATTTAAAATGCCTGCTTGAAAGGAGGTCTTCAGGAGGAATTGCCTTCGAGAAATCGTGGTACTTAATAGGACAAGAAATTGTAACTACTGACGCGACTGAAAATAAAACGGTTTACAGAAAATAAAAGAACATCGCTCTGTTTTGAGTGCGTGCAAATAAAGTACAAATATATTAAAGGATTCTTCGTGTGAAGGAAAAGAACCACACTTACAAAGAGTGAGAATTACATAAAGATAATTAAGCTCCTCTGCTTTGTTAAAAGTAGAAATGATTTATAAGGAAACAATTAATTGTCAAGAGAAGGTGAGCAAAAAAATGATTTACAATGAACAGGACAGCAATGATACTGGAAACCGTCTTTTATTTATTCATACAAATAAAAAAGCGAGGTGTTTTGACAGTCTTCTTGTTGTCTTATTTATTGTTATACTCGTACTTGAACTTGCCAGAAGTGAAAATCTTACGAGAAAGTGTATCTTACTAAATGTCAAGCATTTGCAAAGAAATATTCGTTTCAAACAAGACATTTATAAAACGATTATGCATAAGTGAGATCAAGAATTTATTGTACACAGTACAGATGATTCAACAGAGAAAATGAATCAAACGAGAGACTGCTGACTGCGATCTGCATTTCAGAGGTGATAGATTTTAGATGACGGAACCGATCATCCCGTTAGATCTCAAGTTGGTTGCTTGTGTATATTGGTTCCTTTCTTGGGAATTATGTCTGTTTATATACTAGGTAGGTATTTGTTTATATAGGCAGGTATTGGTAGTAGATAGATTTAGCCAGCCTTATGCTGGCACGGGCACTTGCTGTACTATGATATTATGATAATAATAATAGGTATTGGTAACTTAACAGGATTGCTGTTTTTAGTTGTTTTGTGGAGGCCAGGAATTTATTCTGAATGTCCTTCAACGGCAGGTTTATTAGTGCTGAACTTACTTTTACGAAAAGGCTGTAACGAATTGAAATTCTTGACAGTTTTTGGTCGCTTGATTCTTACCTATGAATAACATGTGTAGTAGGTACGGAGTACTACGATGTACTTATAAATCACCTACGATTCCGCTATGATCCACATAAATCACCCACGATTCCGCCACGATCCACATAAATCACCTATGATTCCGCCACGATCCACATAAATCACCTACGATTCCGCCACGATCCAACATGAATCACCCCACCTTCCCGCTTACGTTCATAATAACCTATTGATTCCGCCCAGAATACAAATAAAAAAGTCACCCCTTTACATTCCCCCCCAGATCCCACATAAAAACACCTACCGATTCGCCACAATTCCAAAATTAAATCACCCACGATTTTCCACTAAGATCCACATAAATTCACCCCACGTTTCGCCACCGGATCCACATTAAATCTACGATTCCGGCCATGATCCACAAAAAATAAAAAATCCACCCACGATCCGCCCACGATCCCTAAATCACCTACGATTCCGCTAGATTCACAAATCCACTACGATTCCGCCCCCACCGATCCACCCATTAAATCGCCTTCATTCCGCCACAATCCACATAAATTACCTACGATTCCGCCTACGATAAACACCCATAAATCACCCACCCGATTCCGCCACGAATCCACATAAATCACCACGATCCGCTACGATCACAATACGACCTACGATCCGCCCACGAATTCCACATATATCACCCTACGTTCCGCCAAATATCCACAAAATTAAATCACCCCACGATTCCGCCTACGATCCACCATTTTAAATCACCCCGATCCGGCCCACACATAAATCACCTACGAATTCCGCCACAATACATTAACACACGGATTCCGCTAAACGGTCACATAAACACCCCGATTCCGCCATGATCCACATTAAATTCCACTTACGATTTCCGCACGATCTCCACCTAAATCACCTACGATTCCGCCACACGACCCACATCCCATCATATCACCCAAGATTCCGCCACACCACACGATGCACATAAAATCAACATACGATTCCGCCACACGATTCCAAACATAAATCCCCCGATTCTGCAACGATCCACAAAATCACCTACGATTTCCGCCACGTTCATCCAACATAATAAATCACCCACGATTCCGATACGATCAACCATAAAATCACCTACGATTCCGCCAAATCACCCAAATAATATAAAATATCCCTAATGAAATTCGCTACGATCCAATTCAAATCACCAACGATCCGCCACGATCCACCATAAATCACCTACGGATTCTGCCACGACACATAAACATCACCTACGATCTCACCACGATGCACACTTAATATTAAATCACCCACAATTCCCGCCACCAATCCCACATTATAAATCACATACAATTCCGCAAATATCCACAATAACATAAATCACCCACGATTTAGCCACGATCCAACATAAATCACCTACGATTTTCCGCTACCGATCAACATAAAATCACCCACGATCCGCTTACGATTCAACATAAATCACCCTCGATTTTTTTCCGCCACGATCCACGTAAAATCACCTACGATCCGCCAAACTCCAACCATTAAATACCTACGATTTCCGCCCTACGGATCCACATAAAAATCCCCAACGATTCCGCACCGATCCACATAAATCACCCACGATTCCGCCGAAAACGATGCACCTAAAATCAAAACCTACGATTCACCGCCACTATCCGCATTAAATCCCCACGATTCTGCCACGATCCACATAAATCACCTACGATTCCGCCACGATCCACATAAATCACCCACGATTCCGCTACGATCCACATAAATCACCTACGATTCCGCCACAATCCACATAAATCACTATGATCCGCTACGATCCAAACATAAATCACCACGATTCCGCCTACGATTCCCACATAAAACACCTACGATCCAGCCTACGATCCACATAAATCCCCACCTACGATTCTCCACCAACGATCCACATGAATCCACCCACAATTCCGCCAAACACTCACATTAAATCACCTACAAATTCCGCCATTGATCCACATAAATCACCACGATCCGCCACGAATCCACATAAAATCAACTACGAATTCCCGCTACCGATCCACATAAAAATTACCACCCACGATTCCGCTACGATTCCACATAAATTCACCTACGATTTCCGCCACGAATCCAACATAAATCACCTTACGTTCGCCAAATCACTAAATCACCTACGAGTTCCGCTACGATCCAACAATAAAATCACCCACGAATTCCGTTACCGATACCACATAAATCCACCTACGATTAAACGCCACGATCCACCAGAAATAACCTACGATTCCCGCCAACGATCACATTAAATCACCCACGATTCTGCCACGATCTAATTAAATCACTACGATTCCCCGCCACGATCCAAATAAATCACCCACGATCCGCCACGATTCCACATAAATAACCCACGGATTCCGCCGAGATCCACATAAATCACCCACGAAGATCCGCCACCCCGAATTACCAATAAGTCCACCAACGATTCCGCCACGATCCAAACATAACAATCCACCCAACGATTCCGCCACGATCCACATAAATCACCCACGATTCCGCCACGATCCACATAAATCACCTACGATTCCGCCACGATCCACATAAATCACCCACGATTCCGCCACGATCCACATAAATCACCCACGATTCCGCCACGATCCACATAAATCACCTACGATTCCGCCACGATCCACATAAATCACCTACGATTCCGCCACATCCACATAAATCACCCACGATTCCGCCACGATCCACATAAATCACCTACGATTCCGCCACGATCCACGCCAAACCCAGCAATTTGGGAAGACTTTGTACGGTTTTGGTCACCAGGCAAAGAAAAAGCGCCGATACCTTGTTATGAATGCAATGTATAAGGGAGAACTTGAAAATGGGCAATAGTATTCGAAGGTTACTATTTCGTGCATGTGTGCGTGTGCAAGCATATAAAGATTATGAAGATGAAAAGTGAAAGTTATGAAATGAGCTAAAGATGTTGATTGAAAGGAAAATTCTAGGAGGAAAACGGAAGGGAAAAAGCAGTCAAACAGTAGGCAAACGAACAAATGTTTTCGAGTAAGTTG
Organism: Macrobrachium nipponense; assembly: GCF_015104395.2. Taxonomy (NCBI): domain Eukaryota; kingdom Metazoa; phylum Arthropoda; class Malacostraca; order Decapoda; family Palaemonidae; genus Macrobrachium; species Macrobrachium nipponense. The sequence goes on along the minus strand of NC_087200.1, from coordinate 4,259,736 downwards.
TGGAATTAAAATGTGTTGATATAGCAAAGCGTCAAAGTCAGGCGTTATTCCCGCTGAGAATTGTGAACGACAAACTCAGGCATTGTAGAAAAAAAATGTGTTTGTAAAAGTTGTGAATAATAGTACTATTTCAGTGTTTACAAATCTAATCTTTTCAGAACTAGATTTAAAAATATCTTTAAACGTTGTATTCCACTTACAAGATAAAAATGATAAATTCAATTAAGATTAAAGGACAGCTCCACCGTGACTGACTGGGCATAGCCACAATCTGATACTCAATGACACACAGTGAAGTACAGACTAATATACCGACGAGTTGCGATACTGAAAGCCATTCTTGTTTGTTTGGTCTCCGACAATTAATTAGTCCCAAACCACGTACGAAGTCCTGTCCACCTTTTCAGACCGCATACTAACAGCTTGAGTAGCGCTGCAATCACTTTTTTCGGTGACTTGATTTTAAAATTTCGAGAAAGGTCGAAAATTTTTGGAGGCCTACTATTTCTCCTAAACTGTAACTAGCCGTACCGAAGACTAGAAACATTTCCTAACTCTCTCTCTCTCCTATCATCTCGAAATCTTAACGGTTCTGGACCTAAATTAGGAAAGCAGAGCCGTTGGTGAGTCGTAAGTGCATTGTCACATTCCCAGCTGTAGCACTACATACTTAGTTTGTAAGTGAGAGTCGAGGGTAATTCGAGCCAATCTGGGTAAAATTCATGGAAGTAGAAAATGATGTAAAAGTTATGCCCACTTTTATTTTCTTTACCGGGTTGGGGTACATGAGGGTGTAGAAAATGGACGACAGTTTTCAAGAAATAAATTTTTGTAGGTGAGAAAATTCAAAGAGGAAATAACGAAGAACATTCACTTTATGGACTTCCATTCTGTTCGCCTTTCTCTCGAAGAATTAGGCTTGGTTGTAAACTTCAAGGGATGTGACACGTTTAATCTGTTATCAGCTTATGCAGATGAAAAACTCCGTTCAAGGGAAGGCTTTTTGAAATTAGAGCAATTTCACTTGGCTTGAAGAAGCGGATCCGGGTGCACAAATATTTCACTCACATATGACGCTCGTATCTCTCTCTTCTTTGAATTTTTGATTCATTGCCTCTCGTGCTGTACCTATATAATCCATGGGATTCCTTCCAGACAGGCATCTGCATCACACGCAAACAATCTTGTTCGCTCTCCTTTAACACTCGCTGCCTCTTCTGTCTTTGTTGCTTGCGTGTATAGCTTCCTTTCTTGGGAATTATGTCTGTTTACTCTATATAGGTAGATATTAGTAGCAGATAGATTTGGCCAGCCTTGTGCCGGTGCGGCTTCTTGCTTAATGATAATATAATAGGGTGCCGCCAGTACGGGCTTTTGCTTTATAATAACAAAAGGGTACTGATACGGGCTCTTGCTTTATAATAATAATAGGTATTGGTAACTTAACAGGATTGCTGTTTTTAGTTATAATATTTGCATGTTGCTCTCTTTAATGTTCATGTGATTCAGTTTTATTTCCTGAGTTTTTCATGATATGAAATCTGTCAGTTTTTACCGGCAATATAAGGCCATTCTTAATGTAGACGATGCTTTCGTAAATTTTGTTTACAATGTATGGAAGGAGCCATTTTCTAAGTGTATCATATCTGTTATTTTAGAATGCATTATTTCGTTAAACACAAGTGCTCAGTCTCTTGCGCATATGCAGAGGAGAGAGAGAGAGAGAGAGAGAGAGAGAGAGAGAGAGAGAGAGAGAGAGAGCGCATTTTGCACACCAGGTGCTGCCTTGTCTGTCTAGTGTATAAAATTGGGGTCATCAATTCATACTGAAGTCATCGGGGCCAGATGGCAATTTCTTTAATGTAGTAGATACTTTATCCGTTTGAACGCACAGTACTGAATTAATACTAAACTACGGTTAGTTACTGAAGTAAAGGTCATTTTAGTCAAAGCCCTTCCTTGTGGGCAAGAGCGAAACCTCGCTGCTACCAAGGTTTTGCTTTAGTCTTGGTGTATTGTGACTCGATCTCTGCTTGTTGGTGTGTTGAATATTAAGGAGGTTGTGAAAAAAAAAAAACCATCCTGCCTATTTGATTAATTCCATAGGGCTCATGAATAAGTTTTGAGGTCGATTCAAAATAAGGTCTCAGTGATTCTTACTTTTTAAAATGATTCTCTCTCTCTCTCTCTCTCTCTCTCTCTCTCTCTCTCTCTCTCTCTCTCTCTCTCTGTAAGTATTGTTAAAGTGGCTACACAATAGTCAGAGGATAGAACTTCCATAATATCCGGGATATATCAGCGAGTAGTTTGGAGCCGGATATTATTCCATGGTGGGGGTTGGTGGATATGTTTTAAGACTGTTTCGAGTGATAAACATTAACATTTTTAGAATATTTTAATAATATATTTATATTGGAGCCGGATATTATTCCATGGTGGGGGTTGGTGGATATGTTCTAAGACTGTTTCGAGTGATAAACTTTAAAATTTTTAGAATATTTTAATAATATATCTGCTTATGACCCGACCACTTTTATTTAACAACAATGGGTTATATTGCTTTATAATCAAGCTCCGTTTCCCTTGTGGTGGTAGTAGACGATTTTGGTGATTAGTGTTATTGAATGCGGAGAGTTTTAGTTAGAACTGTATAATGAAAATGTGTGCTATTTAAAACGAAGAGCTTACGTGAAGAGAAGCGAGGCAGTTAGAGCTTAACGCAGAATTTGAGGAAGAAGGGATGCTGAGAAGCAAGGGAGATGAGAATGATGATGATGCCGAGAGAGGAAATATCCAATCTTGATGATGCATCGGGGGTTATTGTGATGGCGGTGGCGATGATCAAGTTTATTGCTCCTTTTATTGTGGGGTTGGGGAGGGGTGGAAGAGGTGAAGAGAAGGAGAAATGAGAAGAGAGAAAGATGAGAGAATAGGGAGGTTAAGAGAGGGGAGGAGAGAGAAATGGAGCATTAGAGAATGAAAAGGAATTCTTTGGAGAAGATATTTTGATGGCTGTAGATGATATGTTTTGGTAGGGGGGGAGGTGGGATACGTTCGGAATTGGATAGTAAAATAAAATGACCGGAGACCGAGAAAAGAGAAGTAAAGGAGACGTATGGAAAGAATTGGAAGAAACAATAAAATACCCTTCTGTTCTAAGGGGTCCACAATAATAATAATGAAAAAATGTTAATAGTTCGTGTATAATTTAAAAACACTTTACAAAGCTTTCGAACCCTTCCCTGAGTTCATCTTCAGTGGAGGGTTCGAAAGCTTTGTAAAATGTTTTTTAAATTATACACGAACTTGCAACATTTAAAAAAAATTATTATTGTGGACACCTTAGAATATTATATATACTCTCGTGATTGAGAGTTTTTCACAACAAAAAATACCATTTTTTGTTTGTAACAGAAGAAG
>NC_087200.1:4218816-4246316 GCF_015104395.2 Macrobrachium nipponense | reverse complement strand
CAATGTGAAATACACTTCCAGTCACTTTTCCTTTCGCTAAGTAAAAGAAAACGCCTTATCCACATTTTTTGCCCAGGTATGTAGCAACATGAGTTTTCAAAAAAAATTTTTTTTATTGTTTCCCAGGCAATCAAATCACTTTCAAAGCATTTCTTCAACCCTATTTCCATTTTTTAACCTAAAAATCACCAGTCTCTTTGTCACCTTTGTGTTGTTATCTTTGTGCATACAATTAATTATCCAGCACAGCTCCCCATTTTCATTCTCTAAACTATATACATATATATATATATATATATATATATATTATAATATAATATATATATATATATATATATACATATATATATGAAGAGGCTGAAGATTCGAAAGGCTTTAGGAGCTGATTGGATTAGTAAAAGATTATTTGTTATGTGGTATGAAGGTGAAGGTGATAGAGGTGACTAAGAATTAGAGGAGCGTAACATTAATCATTATATTTTGGATGAGGGTATATGGTACGATTTTTATTGAGTAAGCCAGACAAACGACAGAAGAAATGATAAAGAAAGAACATTTAGGGCTTAGACAAGGAGGAGGCTGTATGTATCAAATATTTGTTAGAGAGCGGTTACGAGGGAGGTTTGAAAGTAAAGGGAAAACATTGTACGTGACACACGAGTTAGTAGAGAGTAAAAGAGAAAGACCTGATCATTGATGGATAACTGGAGTGAAAGGGATATTTGAAAGGAAGGACCTTCATATGCAGGAAGATCGAGTGTGCCACTCCCTAAGACAGCGGTGAACGGCTCAATTTTTGTAGGGGAGTTGGACGCACTACTGATGAGCCTCCTGTGTAAGTGTAAGAGGTGCCCAGTGCTTGAAAGAGTTCTGTATAGAGACGCATTCGCTATGTTATTTTTAAAGTGTGAGTATAACAATGAGCAACTATTGTTTTTTTTAGAATAATTCATCGGTAAAATGCACTTAATTGTATATAAAAAAAATGAAGACGGGAACAGACACTCAAACGACAGACAAATTGGAGTAAGGGAAAGGCGTTCTTTTTTCTATATCCATTTAATAATGCGCCGGCGTTTCCAATCATGATTCATCTCCCAGGCTTTTCGAAAAGGAGACAACCTTAAAAACACTTAAAAGATATTTAAAAAGGACATTTAAAAATAATTTTAAAAACCAACAGAACAGAAGAGGGCCAGGGCCAACACGAAAAGCTCCCCTAAGGGGTAGTGCCGTCAGTGCACCTCATGCGATGCGCTGTTGGCATTACTTAAGGTTCTTTGCAGTGTGCCTTCGGCTCCTACCTGCAACCCCTTTCGTTCCTTTTTACTGTACCTCCTTTCATATTCTCTTACTTCCATCTTACTTTCCACCCTCTCCTAATAATTGCTTCACGTGCAACTGCGAGGTTTTCCTCCTGTTGCACCTATCAACCCTTTTACTCTCAGTTTCCATTTCAACGCTGAATGACCTCATAGGTCCCAGTGCTTGGCCTTTGGCCTAAATTCATTATTCAATATCACACGAAAAGCAAAATACACCTACCCACCCCGATAGTGTAAAGCGAACTGACGCAGACAACGGCGCCGCGGGCGGGGGATGGGGGGAGAGATGAGGGAGTGTAAACAAGAGGGTACAGCAGGTAGGTAGGCGATGAACAGATGGGTAGAAGTTGGTTGGTGATTAAGGGTAGGGGCAGTCAATTTGATCATGATAGAATCAAGCGAGGTTAAATTGTTCTATACATCGAGTTCTCCCCACGATACTAAAATCCTTAGCATCTAGTATATACGTCTTACAAATTTTGCTTTGATTTCTTACGTTGGACTGTTCTGGGTTAGATAATCGACAACCCGTTATAAAACTTACTCCTTGATGAGAGGAGATTCGGGCTTTTAGCAGCCTCCTGGTACAATTACACTTGAAATTCATCGCTTTTTCAGCCTTGAAGATGTATCAAGAGATACGAAACGTCGGCGTATTTTTAGAGGGCTAAAGAAAAAATAACGCCTTTCTGTTACTCTAGTTTAATTCTCTCTCTCTCTCTCTCTCTCTCTCTCTCTCTCTCTCTCTCTCTATATATATATATATATATATATATACATATATATTATATATATATATATATATATATACACACACACATTATATATATATATATATATATATATATATATATATATACTATACTAATATATATATATATATATATATATATATATATATATATATATATAAGTATGTGTTTGTTTTAAATTTGAATGAATTTGTTCAGATTTAATCTTAGTTATTATTATTGTGTAATAACAGATAAGTAGTGACGTTACAAGTAAATCTTCTAATTAAACTGCTAAAAGAGAAACATCTAATGCGTCATTCAAACGGCAAATATTTATTGACTGAAATAGTGAATAAAATTACCTGAAATGGACTGAAAGCGACAGTTTGTACTCAAGACAGACCAACCAATATGCTCTAATTGAAACGAGAGAGAAAAAAGCATTTGATATCCTCACGGAATCTCATTCACAATATGAAGTCATTTCTTTACGAATGACAGTAAATTCTTCGTACATTAATGGGGGGAATTTATTAATGGATCGGCCGAGAGCGACGCCTCTCGTTCCATCAAGGTATTTGGAGGGCCGTAATCCGATGCACGTAGGAAAGCCTTTCAAAGCTCCCCGTGCGACTTGTCGCCGTCCGACTCAACCTCTCTTTATGTCAGATGCAATAACCGATGCGGAATTCGGCCGGATTTGCGCCCCTTCTCATCTGTTTTCTTTCCTACTCCAGCTCTCGTCATTTTTGTTTCGTGGAATTTTCGTCCCATTTTTTTTTCACTCGCATAGTTTTTCTTTGAAATATTGATGTGGTGTGCTATTAATGGTTCACAATTCAGTGAAAGACAAAGTACAAGTAAATTATACAATGCACGTGAGTACGGCAACGATCATTACCACATAATACAGTATTTTTGCTATATAATACAGTAGAGTGCAACACTTAACACTAACGTAAACATTGTATATGTTTATCATAGAATTACCGTATAATACAATTTCGCAGGTGCGGAAGCACTTAGCATTAATTAAAGAATACCATGCAGTAGGGAGTTGTACGTACTGGGCCTGTATAATAACAGTCTTGAAATTGGTGTGCAATACAGTATTAGAGTAAAGTGCAGCAGAGAACAGATGACGGAGTAAAATGAGAGGCCATCACTGTTCTGATCACTGTAAAATTACTATGCAGTTCTGGGTAATTATGAGAATGCAATAAAAGATCATTTTTCTGCTGTTCACGTTATTTAACAACCCTATCACTGAGCAGTTCATTTTATCACTCCATCGTATAGTGTATTTGTCTCTACAAATGTACAAGTTCCTCGCTGTACGAGTGAATTTCGCGCTCGGCTACCAATCCGGTGTTCCGTAGTTCGATTCTCGGCTCGGACAACGCGGAACCAGAGGAATTTATATCTGGTGATAGAAATTAATTTCTCGATATAATGTGGTTCGGATCCCACAATAAGCTGTAGGTCCCGTTGCTAGGTAACCAATTGGTTTCTAGCCACGTGAAAATATCTGATCCTTCGGGCCAGCCCTAGGAGAGCTGTTAATCAGCTCAGTGGTCTGGTAAAACTAAGATACTTAACTCTGCAAATGTACAGAGTGGTTTAGTACAAGTGCAATACAGCATTTGTAAGAAAGAATACTTCGTGCATTCTGTCGCCTTTGTCATTTTTTATTTATTATTGGATAGGTTTTACTTTCCAGGCCATTTGGTTACTCGGGAAAGAACCAAGTGGGAATCTCAGTGGTAGCAGTGTCTCTAAAACCAACAGAGGATGGAAAACTTGCATAGACAGATTCCATGTTATGCCACTTAAACTAAGCTATGGAATGCGATCAAATGGTCTCTCGCAGTTGTGATTAAAAAGTTACTTTCTTTACGTTCGAAATGTTCATTGCATTGTCGTGAGTGTTTGAAGGGCCCAATCCTTGCAGGAAGAGTAAATTTCTAATCTAGTCTCGGATAGGTAATTTGGAAAGAGGTATTGCAAAGGAAGGGCCGTATTATCCAGGATGCGAGAGAATGCGATAAGATAGAGGCAAATAGCGCTGTATGTGTAGGGGGATTTAACGTCGAGCTGATGAGTTTTTAGTGTAGTTACAGAAACGGTTAAGTGTTGCAGAAGTTTTTAGCATAAAGTAGGTTCATCTTTGACTTAAGAGTTTAAGTGTGAAAGTTGAGACACTATTGACTTGAGTTTTTTCTAAAGCAGTACTGGTTACGCCTTACGGCAAACCCTCTCTCTCTCTCTCTCTCTCTCTCTCTCTCTCTTCTCTCTCTCTCTCTCTGAATACATGCGTATGAATATATAAAGATAGATAGGTACAATTTGTATTAGTCTCATTGATCTCCTAACTTTATCTAGACTATACTGTACTACCGTTAAGGCTAAAAAAATACACACGTGACATATATGCCTATATATATACGTATACTATATATATATATATATATATATTATATATATATATATATATATATATATATATATATATACATATATATATGTATATAGTATATATATATATATATTATATATATATATATATATAATATATATATATGTGTGTGTGTGTGTGTGTGTTTGTTGTGTGTGTTTGTATGTATGTATGGTAATATATATATATATATATATATATATTATATATTATATCTATCTATATATAGACATATATATCACGTGTGCATTTTTTGGCCTTACTGGTAGTACAGTATAGTCTGGATACAATTTCGAAAAGCCAGTCCATTCGGTAGGCAGACTGAAGACTGCAGTTAATCCATTTACCCAAAACATGTTATGCTGGCGAGGTCAGACCTGAATACAAAATTCAGGTGTGCTGGAGGAGAGCACCACGTGGAAACGAGTTTTCTTTTGTATTAATATTCTCTCTCTCTCTCTCTCTCTCTCTCTCTCTCTCTCTCTCTCTCTCTCTCTCTCTCTCTCTCTCTCTCTCCGTGGTTTACTGACTGAACTGGACACCAGGAAAGTGACATTCTTCCTCGCCTGTCAATGTCTTTGCCGGTTCTTGATTTTCTTCAAGAAGTTTTGTAATGTCATTTAATCATTTGCCTGCACAGCATCCGTAGTATTGATTATGCAACCCACATCTTATTGGTTCAGGGGTTCATTTATTATTATATCTACATATTTACTTAAGTGTTTATTGCTTATTATGCCATACCAGAAGATCTTGGACTCTTATTTTTATTTGTAGTTGACCTATTACTCAAGCAGTATTACTGTACCTTATCTTCCTGATTTCCTTATAACTGACTATTGTCCTGATGTTTCATTCATTTTGTCCATATAGTCAGGAGTTATTAGGCTGGGATTAGAAAAAATTTGTCATTTCAGTGTTCGGTATTTTGTTATCATTACTAATACAGTTACTAAATCTACTGTGAGTACTAGTGTTGATCCCGACGTTTAAACTGCTAATTATACTAAACTGCTGTAGGCAATACTGATGTTACACTACTACTACTACCGCTGCTGCTGCTATAGCTGCTATTGCCTATGTTTGTCAATGTCCCACTGTTTCTTTGGTTGTAGCTGTTGTCTTTGTAGGTTAAGTATATCTTAGTTTAACCAAACCACTGAGCTGATTAACAGCTCTACCAGAGTTGGCCCAAAGAACTAGATATTTTTACGTGGCTAGGAACCAGTTGGTTACCTAGCAACGGGACCTACAGCTTATTGTGGGATCCGAACCACACTATATTAAGAAATTCACTTCTGATCATCTGTAACAAATACCTCTGATTCCTCGTTGGCAGAGCGGGTAATCAAACTCGGGACTATCGAATCGGCAGGGGAACATGTGTTTACTCGTTCAACAAGGAACTAGTTGTTGTTGTTATTATAACAGTGTTGCATATTTAGGCAATGTTGTTTATTCGAGCAAGTCTTAATATGGCAAGTTTGATCATATATAGTAAAAGAGTACTCGTCGACGCTAGAAGCAGATGCCAGAAACCACTTTGACGCACAATACCGGCAATATTGCTGTACTTAAACCTAACGTCTGTTCCATTGATTCCATGTTTTCTTTCCCATTTAATGCGTAGAGAGGGGAAAGGGAGCCGCTTTTAAAGGGAAACAGAGGGAAAGTGCTCCTAGGTGAGGGGAACGCCGGAAGGTCGAAGGAGTGATAGAAAAAAGGGGAAGTTTTGAGGTGACGTTTGTGTGTTTTATTAAAGATGTAGTTTTGGTCCTTTTTTTTAGCGTGATTCATTTTTCATCCGTTAATGATGAAAAAAATGACAATCACCACGATGAATTAAAGGAATGGTGATGATCGTATCGTCAATAACCTTGATAACAGTTTGTAATAGTAAGTTATAACTAGTTTTATCATAATAATATTGAAAATTATTGTTGCCATATTGATGGCGGCGATATAAGCATGGGTTGTAGAAGCATGTGTTGTAGAGATAATGTCGTAATAATCCTCTGATACTGCTAGATAATCATGAAAACAAATCCCAACGACTATAGTGATGACAGTGACAGTCATAGCCTGTTTTGGTTTTGAGTTCTTAATACTTCCGGTCGGTCTCGTATGTTTATACTCCCTGTGGAGAGGAAATGTTCTTATTTGCTATTCCTGAGGGGAGAACAGATGCCAAGATTATTTGTACACTGAGATGAAAAGCTATGTGTTGACTTTAACCCCCTAAAAATAATTAGTGTGTGGGTGTTATTATGCAGACTTCTGTGTTTTGTTCTGTAAAATGTATTCTTGTGTTATTGAAAAAGTGGGCTTGCAATCACCATAATTGGAAGTTAACACACCGTCGTCGTCCTAAATGAAATCGAAAATTTGATACTGAAAAGCTGAGAGCAAAGTCGAGGACCCTTTCCAGAGATGTATTATATTTTGTCGTCTTGAACGGACACTGCCCGTAGATTGACTTGTTGGAAGTCACTAACTCTTTTCCCTCACTGCTGGTCTCTTGGCTGTTGGCTGTGAGGCCTAGACGCCGCTGGAAGTACAATTCTGAACCTGCTATATGAGGATGAGGAATTCTGAGTTTGATTTTCTCAGATATGTGACATTAGCATTCTTTTGAAGACGCTATAGCCAGTTGTAGGCAGACTTGAAAATCAGCATTCTCGTAGTTGTATTGCAAAGCTTTATCCTTAAAGAAAAAAGAAAACTTGAACTTACGAATGGTTTTCTGAGAACTTGTTTCTTCTTACAATCAGATCAAAATTTCATTCGAGAAAAACTTGTCTTTCACGTAGTAAAACTCGCCTAATTAGCGTCCGCAGAACAGTCGAGATGCGGCCTTATGGCATTCCTTGCACAAAAAAGCATATGTAATCTCAAGGAATGACTTTCAGGCAGTATAATTGAAGTATTAGTTTATTATTCATTGAAATACTGCAGTATACAGCCATTTTCATATCACTGCTGGGCGCCCAATGATTTTCATTCAACATTCACGATAGCATTACTTGCACAGTTAAATTTAGGTCATATGAATATGGTAGTTCTTAATTGTATGAAAGAGTACCTTACTCCACTCTCTCTGGTTCTGTTTCATCAATTTTAACTATTTGCAAATCCGTACTAACATTCATAAACCGGAAAGTTATGCTCCATTTCAAAGCTTTTTATATTTTTAACAGATAAATAAAACACAACTACCAGAGAAACATTCCTTACAGATTAATTCTATTTCATTTTTCACCAAAGAACGGATGATATACACTCCTCTTCATGGACCAAAATATATTCCGTTTCCTTCTAATGCAAATGTAATTTACGCGCCGTCATTTGACATCTCATTATTTAGGAGAATTGGAAGGTGGAAAATTTTAATGAGACGAAAGAATTTTACCCGTTTATAGTGGAGGCAAATGTTTTCGTGTGTTCTTTTCGGCTGGTTCGTTTTAAATAAAAAAAAAATTCTTTTCTTGAGTTTTTTTTTTTTTAAGTGAAATGATGAAGTAGCCTTGTGTTCGAATATGCACATTGAAAGCTGGGTGACAATTTGCATTGCTATTTTCATTTCTTTTTCAAAGATAATTTCTGCCAAGGGCTTAAGGAGTGAATGCTTGGAAAATCCTTGCGCTAACTGAAAACGAATATTTCAGTTACGTGTCAGCGTATTTACAGTTCAGATACAAAAAGCTGAACTATGAGGAGGATATAATAATAGTTAAGACAATACAATAGCATTTTTATTTTCCATTCATTTGTAAATCATGTAGTTAGGATGATGCCGTAGCATTTATTTCATTCATTACTTTTGTTAGTCATGATAAAGGGGTAAGATAAATCTTGTTAAGAGCTTTGAAGTGCAGCACAACTTGCCCGGTTCTGAATGTTAGTAAGGTATTTTTTAATAGCTAGAATTAGGCGAAGTATGAAAATGAGCTGGAGGAGCGGAGAAGGTACGCAATTAAACATGTATATACTACTGCATTTTAGATTACATAAAGTTAATCGTATAAGTAATGCTGTTGTGAATATTGGATGAAAGTCGTATGTGTCCAACAATAATATGAGAATTTCCGTATTCTGTTGTATTTCAAAAGAATAGGAAATGAATGCTTTAATTTTACTGTTCAAGAGTCACTGGCTTCGATTTTACTCTTCTGCAACGACTAATAGTTAAACCAATAAAATAATCATTATCATCGCAAGGTTATATATTGCATTGATGACACTAGACCACCAGTCTACATAAATAATTATTCTGTAGGGGGTTAGTATCGTCAGTGCACCTCATGGGGTGCACTGTAGGTATCACTGACGGTTCTTTGCAGCGTCCGTTCGCCCCATAGCTGCAAACCCTTTCAATCATTTTACTTTACCTCCGTTGATATTCTCTTTCCTCCATGTTACTTTCCACCCTCTCCTAACAATTGATTCATAATGCAACTGCGAGGTCTTTCTTCTGTCACATCTTTCAAAGCTTTTCACTATCAGTTTCCGTTTCAGCGCTGAACGACCTCATAGTTCCCATTGCTTGGTCTTTGGCATAGGTTCTGTATTCTATTCTACAAATAATTATGAGCTAAAGTGGACTCCGCCATTGGGCCGCCTGTCTGACTTTCCTCGGGATACGAACTCGTGTAGGTTTTCAGTTGTTTGTCTCGTCTCATCTCTGTTGCAAAGCTGAATTATTGGGGTTGACACTTATAATCTCTCTAGAACAGGCATCTTGGACTTGAAGAGTAATCTGTTATAGATTTTTTCTTTATAAACTGGAACATTCTTACATCTCTCCTGCTTCTAAAGTTTCCATTTTGTTTTCTGTTGATGAAGTTTGTATATCTGGAATCAGTCCCGTGTGTGATTCTTGGTAACTGATCGAGGGCTTTCCTCCAGAGCTTCCCTCAGCATAAGGATTGGAGAAGCCATGACGGGCTGTAAGTTTTTCAAATGGAAAAGAGTCAAGGGGAGTTTATATCCATTGTGATATATATATATATATATATATATATATATATATATATATATATATATATATATATATATATATATATATATATAATCTCACAAATATTTAATTGATGTTGTCGCTGACGATTAAAACAAATACATATTTTTGAAAAGAGACTTTTTCTGGAAACAGTTACTATTTCTGGTAAAGAAAGTGGGAAAATTTTTCTTCAAAAATTTAGTAGAAAATCTAGCGTTCTTAATACTCAAATCTAAATTGGTATTTGTAATACTCAAATATAATTTGTTATTCATATTTAACACATCTTGATAGGACTTGAGGTATATTTTAGCTCATTATCAACAGGCAGTTGTGATGCACTTTGTTCTCATTAGGAGACAGTTTTCTTGTGTATTCAAGACATCTCCACCGTCATACGATAAATTGGAAAGAGGGGATCTTCTTGAAAGCGATTCCTGAGCAAAGTAGAAAAAGATTGCCTTCTTGAGACGGCAAATGTATCATTTATCCATTCAGGAGGATTATAGTAGAGCACTTTCTGAGGGAATAACAAGGAAGTTAAAAGAGGAATAACACATCGAATTTTTATTTGCAACGGAGAAGCATGGTTTAAGAAGTTGATTTATGTGTTGACTTACAAAGTCCCTTTCCATATGTTTATTTCGTTATTACGGAATTATTTTTAGTGTTAATAGATTCAATCTCATTTCAAGTTCTCTCAAATGGAGATTTTTATTACATACATACAAACATATACATATATATGTGTGTGTATCCACTGTGGCACTAAGGAACACTTACTTGAGAAAATCCTTAAATCCACGGTAGAAAGGTAAGTGAAACAGGGACTTGGAACAAGTACTTTCGTGGCATATTCTACATTTTCAAGTTCACACTGAATATAATAGATGTTGACAGACCTTTATATACATAAACAGAAAGAGTAAGGAAAAAGGATCAAGGTGTGATCCAGGATGGAGATTTAAATTCCTTGTTGATGTGGCTTCAGTAAAAACAGACTCCATCAGATTCCTTTTTCGGTGATCTTCGACCCTGCATTATTGAGGAATTATAACAGTTAATAGCATGGCCTTTCTTAAGCCAATGATCCACAATGCCCATGTTTGTTAATCCTCTTGAATGGCATATTTATGCTGAGAGCATCTTACCTTTAGTTCTTTAGAAGTTTGCCTAATATAAATATTTTATATGGTATTCCTTTACAAGGCATACCATATACAATTTTGCTTGAATTTGGCAGGCTATTCTTAATTAGTGTATTTCTCAATATATTATTAAATTTAAATACTAAGTTAATATCAATAGTTTGTGAAATGGCTACAGAAAGAATGAAATTAGGATGAAATGGTATACAGAGAATTTAAGAATATTTCAATTTGTGAGTCATTGGAAACAACTGGGAGCCGAAATGCATCACTTTGTACTGATATGCAGTCAACGGGCGCAACTCTGCCATCAGAGTAACTTGCCAATAAACTTTCTGTAAGTTACTCAGAAATGGGGCGCATCCCAGGCTGTCCAGGCACACTTCTATGTGTGGGAGAGGATATGGTTCTGGCTCAGTGATTGTTTAACTGTCTAATTAGTCAATATGTTTGTGCTACGCCTTGTATAACGAGGACGCACTGTGAGGTTATTTAGACCCGCGATGTTATACGCAAGTATCGTGTGGTATACTTCCCATCCTCGTCTGAGATTGCGACGATAATTTCTAAGTCAGTATCTTCTTTGGGTATAAAGGCGGAGATGTTTCAAACTCTTGACGATAACTTAACAACGGTATATTTGCAAAACTACATCTCTTGAGTAGAAGGCAAGAAGGTAGTTAGGAGAACCTGATTCTAGGAGGGAAAGTAGAGTTCTAAGTTACAATGCATTTACAGGAGAGCACAGCTTAGCTCAGCATACATAACATACAGACAGACGAACATGTGAGAGGAAGTCACGTAGACGTCTGGGTTATAGGTTAATAGGTTCTCAGGCAAAGCACTGTGACCTGTTTGACACAATAGTAGATTTGATTACCACAGGCAAATGCAAACCAGGGCGCTGCTGATTCAATACATCAAGCCTAGCTTGTGTCCTGTTTATCAACTCTTATCACACTCCTTGTTATCTCAACAGTGACCTCTTAGGTCATTAGTTTATTTATACATATATGGTTAAGAAATAAAAGGGCACCAAAAATGTGAAAAGATAAAAGGTAACTGATTAAGAATAGGTGCTACCTGATTAGCATATACATGTATATAATGGTTCAAATAAGATAATTGGTAACTGTTTAAGAATAGTTGCTACCTGATTAATATAAGAATAGATTCAGATAAGTGTGACAATTAGCTATGTGCTTTTTTAAATCGGTAAGCATCGTATGCCAATATAATAGTGATTTGGCTTTCTGTGACATGATAGAGAACCCTGGATGACCATGTAATGGATTGGAATGCAACCAGTTTAAGACGATTGGTATAAGCGAGATTGGAACCACTACCTGGTCGTTAGTCACCTGCGGGTTGCTGCGGGTTTTCCTTGTCACGGACCTACACAGAATATTATCCTTAATTATATAATTCTGCTGCGTATACTTCACGTATTCCTTTTCTTTAGGATTCCCGTTCAAAGCATCTATTATTTTCTTTAACTGCTGATCTTTTCTTTGTTCAGTCTGTACTAGTTCAGCGCTCCAATCCGGGTCTTCCTGTTCAGATACAGTTTTAACAATAGGCACGGATGTTGATATATCTACTAGTTCATCTAATGGCTCCATACAAGATGGCGCGGGGTTGCATGATAATGCATCAGCAATGATATTTGCTTCCCCAGTAGGTATCCTACCCTTGCGCCTAAGTCTTGAATGATCATATGCCACCGAGTTCTTTTGGGACTGTGACTAAAGCCTTTAAAGAAGTAGGTGAGGGGCTTATGGTCAGTAAGAACCTTGACAGGATAGCCGTATATGATGAACTTAAAATGTACTAGTGAGTTAACAATAGCTAGTCCTTCCTTGTCTATTAGTGCATATTTACTTTCAGAAGGTCTCAGTTTACGTGAATAAAAGGCTATAGGGAAGAACTGTTTGTCATATTGCTGAAGCAGTACCCCTCCTACCCCTTGGTCAGAGGCGTCAGTTGCAATAAAGAATTCCTTACTGAAGTCAGGAAATTTTAAGATAGGTGAACTGCATAATTCCTCTTTCAAGGTATCGAACACCTGTTGATGCTATTCAGACCATATAAAATCTACGCCCTTCTTCGTGAGATTGGTTAGAGGAGCAGCTATAATTGAGAAATTGCATATAAAACGGCGGTAATACGCACTACAGCCTAAAAATTACTGTATCCCCTTGACGTTAGTAGGTATCGGAAAGTTACGGATAGCCGACACCTTATCTTGGACTACCTTGAGACCTTGACTAGACACCGTAAAACCTAAATAGACTAGTTCTGTTTTGAAAAATTCACACTTAGTTATCTTTACTCTTACTCTTAAATTATGCTGCCTTAGTCTCTGTAGCACTAGCTCTAGTTTACATAAATGTTCTTCTAAGGTATTAGAAAAGATTACAAGGTCGTCCATATAGGCATGTAGGGTATCCCCTAACAAGTCTCCGAACACTATATTAATCATTCTGGTGAATGTAATTGGGGCGCCACGTAAACCAAAAGGCTTACGTAAAAATAATGTCCCCTGGCTGTGCTGAAGGTGGTGTATGGGATACTCTCTTTTTCTAAAGGTATCTGGTGAAAGCCTTTAAGTAAGTCCAAACTGGTGAAATATTTGTTCTGTCCTAACAAGGATAAAATATCGGCAGTATGTGGCACTGGGAATCGATCAGGAATCGTTTCCTTATTTAAGTGACGGAAATTTACGCAAATATGCCAGGTTCGATCTTTTTCGGTACCACGATTAAGGGCTGTTCAATTTCCTAATGACTCCTTCTTCTAACATTTTACCTACTTCATCATTGATCTCATTCTGGAATTTCATAGGGAGTCAGTAGGAAGGTACGTAAATGACTTTATGCTTGTCTTTTAGACGTATTTGGTGTTCAATGACATCCGTTTTTCCCAAAGATCCCTCGTTAGTGGAGAAAACATCATGATATTTAGTTAAAAGATAAAAAAATTTCTGCTGAATCTCCTCTTCTTGAATGTCTTTATTGATTTTACTTTTGATAAATTGTAAGAGGGGTTCATCCACAACTGCTTGAGCGTGGTTAATTTCAGCAACGGTAAGAATGTGATACTTATAACTTCCACATCCACGATGTGTTGATTTTTGTGGATCACTAGATTGGTATTCAAATGGTTACAGACTTCAATGTTAACTTTGTGGCGAATCAACAGTGCGTAGTGCTTGCGTTACGGACAGTCCGTTAATTTTCAGAGTGTCGGAAAGGATTAACATTTCAGATCCCGGCAAAGTCTTCTTTCCACACACCAATATATTTGAAGGTACGTTCGGCTCGAGAGTTTGTGTGCAAGCTGCTATTACGGGTGTGCGAGAATTCTGTTGGATTGCTTGAACAATGTCATGATTCATGAGACAAGTGATTGGTTCCTCAATGTACGTTACAGTTTGATTGTTTGTCTCTTTTTTATCCAAAACTGATTTTAAGGTGTTAGAAGATTTATAGAATTTTCCTTTGATATACACGCCGGGTTTGGCAGGGGATAAGATAATGTTTTTAAGTGTTTTTGAGTGTGTAGGTGTTCCCCTTGTATTTGTGCTTTTTCTGACCGATATGGTTCCTAGCGGTCTTACCAATATAACTGTATAGATACGAATGTCCACTGTGTAAATGCATATTCAATAAAAGATCAGAAAAAATTTGTTACGGATAATAACAGAGTCCCCCAAAATGATAAGATTAAAAACAAATAATATGATAAAGATATTTCTGGAGAACTTCTGGAAGAAAAAAATTAGCAACAAAGATAAAAAGGCCTGCTGGGCGAGAATCCGCAGTTGAAGATAGATTCCTGCAAGAAAGGAAGATTAAGAATAACATATAACTCACCCCCAGGAATAATGGAAGATTGATCTTGTGTATGGAGAACACTCAAAGTCACACACCAGAATGAATAAAGAATTGTACCTAGCTTCAGTATATAAGAGGAAGATGTTGTTTAGGTGACGTCGGCCTTAGCTGCGATGTCACTTTTCTGCAGTGACCCGAATTCTCAGTTCGCGTTTTGCTCGTTCGGTGTTTGTTTGTTGAATGATTCGTTTCCCGTTGCCTTATCCATTGTGATCCGATGCTGCAGACACGTCCGGTTTGTTTCTTGAAGTGCCGGGGACTCTCAGTAATGATGATACACCCTCTCGAATGATTATTAATGAGAGACGTTTCTTACCTTGCCATAAGAGGTTCGAAGTTGCTTGAAGATTCTCTCGCCTTCGTTGACTTCTGATATGTTACATTTCGTCAGTCTTCGGATGATGTGGTTTAGTCTGAGTCCGGGCAGCCAGCTCTGTTGTCTTCCGATGGTGTCTACCTGGTAAGCTGCCACCAATGTTTGTGCTACGCCTTGTATAAAGAGGCTGCACCTTGAGGTTATTTAGACCTGCGATGTTATAGTACGCAAGTATCGTGTGGTATACTTCCCATCCTCGTCTGAGATTGCGACGATAATTTCTAAGTCAGTACCTTCTTTGGGTATAAAGGTGGAGATGTTTCAAACTCATGATGATAATTTAACAACGGTATATTTGCAAAACTACATCTCTTGAGTAGAAGGCAAGAAGGTAGTTAAGAGAACCTGATTCTAGGAGGGAAAGTAGAGTTCTAAGTTACAATGCATTTACAAAGGTATAGGAGAGCACAGCTTAGCTCAGCATACATAACATACAGACAGACGAACATGTGAGAGGAAGTCACATAGACATCTGGGATATAGGTCAATAGGTTCTCAGGCGAAGCACTGTGACCTGTTTGACACAATAGTTGATTTGATTACCACATGCAAATGCAAACCAGGGCGCTGCTGATTCAATACATCAAGCCTAGCTTGCGCCCTGTTTATCAACTCTTATCACACTCCTTGTTATCTCAACAGTGACCTCTTAGGTCATTAGTTTATTTATACATATTGAATATGTATTTCTAAATGTAACCCTGAGAAATACGAGTTGATCCTCACCTTCCTTTGGTACTAGGACCACAGGTGCTGACCAGGTGCTTTGGCTATCTTCAATGAAGTTCAGTTCGAGTTGTAGATCGACGTGTTTCTTGATCCTCTCTGCCTTTTATGGATTTACCCTATATTAACCCTAAGCGATAGGTTTGGTGTTTTCCTCTAGAGGGATGCTATGTTTCAGGATGTCTGTGGAACCAAAATGATCCTGGACTACTGGAGCATGTTATGGACACAGGTTCTTCAATATCTTGATGTTTGTCTTTGTCAAGACTGGGATAATACTGTGCAGTTGTTCCAGCACTTCTGAGTTGGTGGTAAGGGCTTGAACTGCCATGATAGTGCCTACCACTGTGCTCGAAGTTGGTGTTTTGCCGTTCTCTTCCTCCTCCTCCCTGAGTTTGTAAGGTTTGAGGAAATTAACATGAAGCCACTTTGCTTTTACTTGTCCACAGTTAACGAGGTAGTTTAATGCTTTTCTTCCCCAGGATTTTGTGCTGGACGGTAAACTGGGTTTCTAGTGGGCGAGTAGCCCCAGTGTGAAGGACTAGAACTTCATCACCTACAGCGAAATTGCATGTGGTTGCCTTCCTGTCAAACAGCAGTTTGACTCGCTCTTGTACTGTGGCTTGTGCTACTGCCCAGGTTGCCTTTCATTTATTTTTGTATAGTGTGGAGTTTCCTTGCCCAATCTGCCTTTGTTAGTTCGCCCAGATTTTATACAGGATGTCGATTGGCCCTCTTGTGTAGTGGGCGTACAACAGTTCGAATGGGCTATACCCTCCCTAAGGTTTTCAGTGAGATTTCTCAGAAGGCAAAATGTGTATAATGCAGATTGCCTTCCCAGGTTCCTCCACTCTCAAGTTAAAGTTTTTTCAAGGTGGAAGTTAAGGATTGGTGGAATAATTCAATGATTTTCTGGCTTTCTGAATGCTAGGCTGTAGAGTCAAAATGCTTGATTCCATGGCTAGCCATGCTGTCACGGAAATCTTGTGACATGAAATGTTGTTCTTTGTCACTCTGCATCGCCGCAGCAAGGAAACCAAACCTACAGAAGAATTGCAGTAAAGCCTTGACAGGATTTTTCAAGGTTTCACTCTGGAGAGGAATTGTCTTGGGGTACCTAGAGAATTGGTCTATGATTGTCAGGCAGTGTGCATTCCCTGTCTTGGTTCTGGTATGGCCTTGGTGCATACACTCTTCTACAGTGATGTTCTGGTAGGGGACACCAGCTGATGGGATATTTTGTAGTCTTGCTTTTGACACAACCTTATTTGCATTGCCTACAGTTTGGTAGGTAGGGCAGGACGAGACATAGGCCTTAAAAGTTTTCTGTAACCCTGTCCAGTAGAATTTCTCAGTGATGGCCTTGGTGGTCTCGTTGAAGTGACACTGATCATTATAGTGATCGGTCTTCTCGCAATGATTGTAGACAGGAACTTTAAAGGGGGAGTCTGTACTAGGTTGGGCTGCTGTTGAGGTGTGGCTAAGAGGTGTGATTTTCTTAACTAAAGAACTGTGATGGGGATGATGGGTTTCCCAGTCATCTACTAGCCGGCAACATTTAGCAACATTTGGAGGTTGTTGTTCCTATATGCTTGGAGCATAATAAAGAAAGTCCTCTATTTGCATACACTCAGAGAATTATAGGAGAGTTTTGATGTTAAGGGACTCCAGCCAACGGTTGTAGTTCCTACTCTTATGATAAATCCAATCCGTCCAGGATTGTCCAGCGTCTTTTGGTATACTACGCCAATGTTGTCTCCAACGTAATTTTATGTGCCTTGTTGCCAGCCTTCCTGACTGCAAGGTCAGCTTGTTCAGCAGCTGTCAAAGTATGCAGAATGAATAAACCCTTGCCACTTATGTGTCAATTCAGGATTAAAGATATCTCAGTTCCATTGGGTGTGAAGTTAGTAAATACCCTCTCTATATGAACAAGCCATGCTTTGGGTTCAGTCTCCGGCCACTTCTGGATGAGCATGCTCATTCTGTTTAGAGCAGATTGGGACATGGCTGGAGCAGGGATCTCGGCCCAATGTTCAGTGAGTACCATGGCATTGCCATGGTGAGTCCTTTGGAGAGCTTACTCACAATTGTGTCACTCCTCTAGTGCTTGTCTCTGTGCTTTGTGGAGAGCTCTTTTCTCCTGGACCAAAGGTACCTCGAATTCTCATTGCTTTGTTGCCGCTCTCTCCTTTCTCTCCTTCTCATCCTTTTCTTTTCTCTCCTGTTGGTCTTTAACCACCTGGGTGTCGACCCATGTGTTCAGTGCATCTCCTCAGAGATTTCTCCCCTGCCCGATCTCTTGGAGGAATTGGTAGTCTTCAGCATACATAGACATGGCACTTGTGAAAAGGATATACTGGTAGGTCTCAGACTGTACAGCACCTGCATTGAAATGGCAAGAATGGTGGTGCTAAACAAGTGACACTGCAAAATGGGAACTATGGAGCTACAGGTTGCGAGACTGTGGAGCCACCAAGACGGGAAGTAGGAAAGATGGGCCAAGATGGGTTCTCAGTTTGCGAGACTTAGGGGTAATCGCCAAGGTGTGGGATAGGAAAAAGTATTAGAAAGTTGGTTGTTGGTCCCATGGGTGGGACAAAGGTGTGTTCAAAAGAATGCATGTAATACTGAGCCGGATGCTTGGTGATGGCATGGAATAGCCAAGGACTGAAAGGCCACCGAAGGTGGCACTTACAGTATAAGTTGTTAGGTAGTTACACACAACAGTTGGTCATAGTCAAGTGCAGAGGGATGTTCAGAGAATGGTTAATGGCATTGGTAGTGTCGGCTTGTTCTTAAAGAACAGGAATAGGTAGGGTTCCTGAAGGACGTGGTGTGTTCCCAAATGAACGAAGTTTGTTGGTTCTGAGGGATGTTACTGGTTCCCAAAGGAACAGAATTCACTGGCCCTAAATGATGTGTGATATGTTCATGAAAAACACAGACAAGGTTTTGGTGTTATGTAGAATGTTAGGTTCCTATTCAGAGAATGTGGGCTTTTGGTTGTTCAAGAGAATGTCAAGGTTGATTTGGTTTCATGCGCTGACAGAGCCAGCTATAGCTTGAGGTTGAGAGTTCCAAGGAATGTTGGTATGTTGGTTTGTCTCGTAGTATGTAGAGTGTTCATGAAAGAACAAATTTTGATGATTAACAGGGAACAAGTTTGGAATTTGGTTAGCTAGTAACATGCACACCCTGACACAGCAAAGGCACATAAGGATAAAGTAAGGTTTCCACAACAATATGGAAAAATGTCAAATCAATATATTGTGAGGGGCACGATTATTTAAGGGTATAGTGTGGATACCCGTTAAGGATACAAGGGAATGGTGGCCCCAGCAACAAAATACACAGGTGGCAAACAAGATCGTGGACTAAGTATAAGACACAAAAATGAGGGTCGATCCCTGAGGAACTAAGAAAGTTGTGGCTCTTGATACCTAGAGCGAGAAATGAGCAGTGTGAAAATATGGTCAGTAACAAGTATAAGCATGCATGTATAAGATAAAGTTAATCTCAAATGTTGTAGTTAAAAGGCGGTTTGTGTGTCACAGACAGACTTCCCAGTGACTGGTGTATACTAAGTAATTAGCTTGTAAAGCAGATGGTTTGTATAGCACTGTAAGCTTTCACAGCCTTAACCTATGTGACATGAATAAACAATATTTTGCTCTCATAAGGGATATGGGGTTAAGGATTCCTTCCCGCATGGGTTAAATAAGTGAGTACTAACACAATGTTATAGCAGATAATAGTAATGCTCAATTTATGTGTTCTTCAGAGCAGCAAATGATGTTCGGGACGAGAAGTGAAAGTTACTTAGCTATAAGATGGCGGGTGACAACTCTCTCCATAAATGTCTATCGAGATGGTTGCTATGGGAACAAGGTAGATATAGGGCAAGGACACCAGGCTGAGAGTGACAAAAATGTCTAGATGACAACACCAACACCTCACTACCATCACAGCAATATCATATGAAAAGTATTATTGCGATGGTACATGAACAAAAGAATTTGCCCACTAATGCTAAGTGAGTTAAACATTCAAAGAATAAATAAATATCTAAACAAAAATTTGGATATACGAGAGCAAAAGTGAGCTAAGGGCTGAGCAGACCAACACAGTGGAG
The DNA here is from genome assembly GCF_015104395.2 of Macrobrachium nipponense. NCBI lineage: Eukaryota > Metazoa > Arthropoda > Malacostraca > Decapoda > Palaemonidae > Macrobrachium > Macrobrachium nipponense. The sequence continues at coordinate 4,226,522 of NC_087200.1, read as the reverse complement.
GTAACTGATATGCTTTCCTAGCTCAAGGGTTATCATAAGTTTCAGCAGGAATTTTGCGTCTTCCATGAATATTAACACTTTTCACTGCACATGCCAGCTAATGCCTAGTTACTAGAAACATATGGTCTTGCAATAACTTGCACTAATGACAAATACAGCTAAAATATATAAATGTGGCAACAAGCTTCTTTCTCTCTCTCTCTCCAGGTTATGAATGGAGTTATTGATGTGATAGTGAATACGATGCACTCAAAGATACTATAAACACTTTTAGAATAAAATTTTACAGTGACTGCAATAAGATAAAGAAAAATACTTCCAATTGTGTACTGCTGTCCATCGGTGCCAGAAATTAATGGATTTGTCTGTCTTGCAGAGTTCTCAGATCTGGCCAGTCAAATTGATTTACTATTCTACTAAGAGTAAAGGGAAGGATGCAATGGATTGCAATGAGCAACAAGGCTTGCAGCATCCTGGCAAGGTCACCACTGTTATGGGCATGGCTATGCAATGTTTACTTTAATCCTTAACCCTTACTGGATGGGTAAATATATTGATATGCAGCTCCTCAGGCTGGGTAAACTTTGAGGTCAGCCTATTTACAAAAAAAACAAAAACACATCAATGGTGAAAAAAAAAATTCCATAAAGTTTTCCCTACCTCCCACAAAAATTTGAGAATGACTGTTTACAACTCCTTGTGGGGCATCTTTTACAGCAGTCATATATTTTACCAAATTATTTATGTTTTTTATAATATTTAAATTTATATTATTTTGTAAAATTATAATTACTGCTCACACAGTATCAAAACAGATAAGAAATAAAATCAGTAACGAATTCTTAGCATATTTGTTGGAAAATATTTACGTAAATTTACCAAAAATGAAGATTCAGAATTTTTTTTTTACTTTTACGTGTATTTTCTAATATTTCTTTGCACTTTTCTTTGTAAAATTACATTTACAACCAACAAACTATTGTAAAAAACAAGAACAAAAAACAATAGCAACCCCTTGGTATATTTACGAGCAAATTTACAAAAAGACGTTATGTTAGAGAGAGAGAGGGATGCCAAACATTCTCCCTTTAAGTCACAAGCCGAACTGAAGTCCTGAGACGCTCACACTCATGATTTTAGCCAATGTAAAAGCTGCCATTAGTGAATTTATGGGCTATAAAAGTATTTTGGCACCTCCTTCCCACCCGATTCTTTCCAAATCAATGGCATGCAATATTGTTTCATCTACAGGATCAATCCGTCCACCTGTTATTACTACTCCTGGGGATCAATTTGTGTATTAAGGGTTAAGAAACAGGCTACAAAAACATATACAGCAACCCAGATCTAGCAAATTTTGAGATTGGCCAATTTAAGAACAAACACATTAATGAAAAGAATACATGCAAATACACATGGTGTTAAAAATATTTAAAGAATTCTCCTTACCTTCCACAAGAAGTTGAAAATGACTATTTCCACCCATTTTGGGGCCTGTTTTACAAGTCATTCAAAAATATTGCCACGTTATACACATTTTTTCTAATAATTTATTTCACACAATATCACAACAGATAAGGACTAAAATCAGTAATAAATTGAGTGTATTTATTGTAGAATATGTTTCTTTTGATATTTCTTCTTTTTCATGGTTTTTCATGTTTTTTCTAATATTTGTTTGCAATTCTCTTTGCAAAATTACAATTATAGGTGACATACTATCATAAAAGATAGGAACTACAACCAACAGCAATCCATGAGTATATTTATGAGCAAATAAATAAAAAGATGTCATGGAAGAAAAAAAGAGTATAACATTCCCTTTATGAAGTCTAGAACACAACTAACCTCATGAGAAGCCCATTTGGCTAAGGGGACATGAGAGCTCAGTTGCCAAGAGTCATTTATAACCCATCAAATTAATGGATACTCTACCGCTTGATCTAGCCAGATTGTATGGTGCATAATATTGATGCTCGCCTGGAGTGAATCCGTCCACCACTTAAAATCTATTATATTACTCGTTACTCATATGAGGGTATCCGTCCATTGAGTGTTAAGCTTAATTAGAGTAAAAGGGCATCCTACTGTGGGCTGCCCACTGATAACCAGAATAGGATAAAGTACTTTATAAGCTAAAACTAAGTGGAAATTAAGTGTAAAGCAATTTTTCACTTAAATTCAGAAGATATGTACACAGGAGCTAAATCACTAGCCCCACAGCACTGTAATTATGTTAAGTAACCAAGCAAGCAGTGCCACTATCAAGGCAAATATACTATTGAGAGAACCTCTTAAGAAATAGGCTAAGGGGAATAGGATATTGTAGATTCTGTACATAGAGCATAAAATAAATCTTCAGTCTTCCATCCAGTTCAACTTGTTTAATGATGGCAGTGGAGGGAGGAATGCCACCATGGCAGCAGACTTGAGTACACAGCAAGCACAGTCAGCTAATCTGCAATGCAGGCATGCACTATAACACTATAACTGTGGATTGCTATAGCAATACATTAAATATGAAGTGCTGAAGACAGAGCAAGTAAATCATTTAAGTAGATAATGGTATGGAAAAAGGAATTAACAATTAGGTTTACATTCACAAGAATTATACCACTTCACTTAGGCTCTGAAGGAGTAGCAAGGGGGAACAAATACATAGAGAGCAGCAACGAAGTCAAGTAAAAGAATGTGCACTGAAACAATTTCCAAATCCAACTTTACTGTAGCCTGTAGACAATGATGTCTTGTGTGTAGAAGCCAGACTTTAATTGAGGGACTTTAGGTGGAATACAGATTGCATGCGCCACAAAAGTAACTTAGTAGCAGGAAAGGGGAAGGGGAGTGATGTGCTTATGGCCTGCCGACAACGTCTGTCTAAGATGTTGGCTGGGTCACCACCTTCCCTTGCTTTTCTTGTTGGGGTAGCTTAGTGTTTTGACCATTAATTTTGCTGGTTTCATGGTTTCCAAGGCTTGAGGGTCCAAGCTGGAAGAGAAATCGAAACAACAGCACAAAGAAGGAAAAGGGAGTACAAAGAAATGAGTAGTTTTGGCATGGAGAGAGGGTGTAGCCATAAGGTGAGAATGGTGGCCATAGCTAATTGCTAATAGTCTTAGGATGCAGGTCATGAATGTCTGTCACAATATATACATACTATATATATAATAATATATTATATATATATATATATATATATATTTATATATATTTATATATATATAGATATATATTATATATATATATATATATATATATATTATATATATATTTATATATATATATATATATATATATATATATATATATATATATAACTTTTTTCTGTGCATTTGACAAAGATATTACTTACTATGAGATTCAGGGTCTCTGTAACACGGTTTTTGGGACTTTGCTCCTTGTCAAAGCATCGGATGTAGCTGAAAGTTGACATATGTTTATTTTACAACCACACACAAATTTTGTCAGCATTATCAATAACCTAAACCCGATAATTTTGATTTTTATAGAGTAAAAATGAACTAGCCGACGCCATGGCCAATGATTACGAGCCAAGAGTCGAAAAACATTCATTACGTAAGCAAGGTAGACTAACACCTTTTGACTAAATGTTGCCCCGCCCATCCACCAGACAGAAATGCCATCGGCTCTGAAACCCAAAGACTTTATGAATGGTGGAACGATACATAGATGTGGGTGGGGTATCAGTGCTAGCGTAGTAATACTACTGTAGCAGTAGTGCCGCAACAGTATAGCAGTAATATACATGAATTAAACGTTTAGAGACCAACTGCTGGGATCCTTGAGGATCATTTAGCACTTCTTACAACTACTCGAGAAATTAGTTTTTATAGCCAGAAGTTAAATTTTCTAATCCAACAATGCCCATGGTAGCCTTCAGTGTTATCCTGAATTATAACGAGGTGAAAGTGGGTGGAGCCTCATGAAGTCATCATTCTGACGATAATTATTGGTGAAGGTTTAAAGCCAATATACGGTATCAGCTATTTTTTTTCAGTAAATAGGTAGATAGCCAATAAATAAAAATTGCTTGACATTGGATATACCAGTTATCAAATCAAGCTTGTCTACTATGTTTTTGATAATTACCAACTATTCCCTACATCTTGTCAATCTGATTGTGACCTATAAAGTAGACTGTAATTTCTTTGGAAACTTATTTTGGGAGTTAGACTAATAATCGAAGTGTTTTTGTATTTATTAACATATTTTGTTGGTTTGTTCATAATGACAATTATCAGTGGGGAGGTTCCAGAGTTCATAAAGGTGTACTGCTTTGCTTGTATTTAAATTTGTATGTCATTGTTGCCAGAGGTTTAGCCTTCGTTACGTATAGCCAATCATCCATCGAGAAAGAGGGAAGAAATTATGTCATAAGTTACGTAACGAGTGCGTTCGAAACCTTTTCTCTGAGTAAGTTGGCCCGTCTTCAAAAAAGGTCACTTTTACATTATAAGTACCAAATTTATTCAACCTACGTAGTGCAGAATACACTCAAAATTTATGTGTTGATATAATATGTATTCTGAATAGGCGTTATATTTATGAAATGCATAGATCAAAAGTTATTGCGAAAAAACCGTGTTACAGAGGCCCTGAATCTCATAGTAGCCATAGTATACTTTACATCCCTACCTAATTTACGGCAGCATTTTTTATTACTTATTTTAGAAAAAAGTATATTCATAGGAGTAAAATAAAGCAGCCGAAGCCAGTGGCGGAACACTCTAATGTATGGGTTCAAAGTTATACTTGATGTAAACATAATGACATCCAGACTCCTCACACAAGGTGATGACGACAGACAGATGTCTCTGAAATTCTGAATGAATATTCATACCTTGTCAAGGCTTCAAGAATGGTTGCTATGATAAGTCATTGTTCTTGTGGTTGCAGGATAGCTTTTGTGATTCGACTTGCACACTTGTTTAGAAATGAGGAGGCGCATGGCAAACCCTAAGTTAGCTTGAACAGGTAAATGAATAAAAGGGCCCTTTTTTGGGTAAGGAGTACACCCGGACATCCAAGGGCACCAAGTTTTCGTCATTGTTGGCTTCCATAAGGTGCAAAAAGATAATTATATATGCTCCCTAAAGCAATAGTTGCTGATTTCTTAGTAAAATACAACTTGCGGAACAACATTAAAACTTGCTTTGCCCCCCCAAAAAAAGTCATGGTTTATAATACCTCACTGAATGACCGCTATAGGTCCCAGTGCTTAGCTTGAAGTCTAAGTTCTATAATCCAATCTAATCCTATGCAGTTGTCTATTGGTTACAGTGATCGTCACTGTCGTATTAGGAGAAATATCAAAGGAGTTACGACAAATGCTAAAGTTTTCTTTACTTTGTTAATTGATTTTTAATTATATAATTTTTCAATGGAGAGATACCACTACTACAAAGTGTAAACAAGGAGTATTGGTGGTTTTTCATCGTTGCCAGAGGTGGAGACTTTTTCACGAATAGCCAATTACTCATCGAGGAGGAGGCAAGTTAATGACGTCATAAGTTACGTCATTATATCTTCGAAAGCCATTCTCTGAGTTTGCTAGTGATGTCTACAAGAAGTCGGCGTTACTCATATAATTACCAGAATTATGCAACTTTCGTAATACAGAATACAGTAAAAAAAATTAGGTAGGGATGTAGATACCCTGTGACAAAATGTCATCTTTGTCAGGTACGTTGATAAAATTTTATTTTCGGAAAACATTGGGACATCGGTTGGATTCTCATAGTATTACATATATATATATATATATATATATATATATATATATATATATATATATATATAAATATATATATATATATATATATATATATATATATATATATATATGATATATAATACAGAGTATCTTACATCCCTACCTAATTTTTTACTGTATTCTGTATTACGAAAGTTGCATAATTCTGGTAATTATATGGGTAACGCCGACCTCTTGTTGACATCGCCAGCAAACTCAGAGGAATGGCTTTCGAAGATATGATGACGTAACTTATGACGTCATTAACTTGCCTCCTCCTCGGTGAGTAATTGGCTATTCGTGAAAAAGTCTCCACTTCTGGCAACAATGAAAAACCACCAATACTCCTTATTTACACTTTGTAGTAGTGGTAGCCGTAGTAGTAGTAGTATCATTAGTATTTCGTTAACTGAAAAGGCCCAAATTACATTTGGTAGTCTGAAAATTGATAGTGGTTGATGAAAATACGTAAAATAGTGCCTCGCTTTATTGAGCTGGATGCGTGGTCCCTCTCTTAGAAAGACCCGGCCATCGTTTATGAGCAGAGGAGTATACAGCAGCACATATCTTGATAGCACGGCATGAGGATTAAGAGAGTAGGCCCCAAGGGCGCAGGGAAGGGAACGGGGATAAAGGAAGGGGATATGTGACGGAGACTACATTTGCAAATTTTTTTCCCCTCCCCTTCTTTAGCATATTCTGTGCCACCCTCACCCTCAAGGAAGTCTGCTAAAAGTGATGGAAGAGGAAATCCCCGGTATTATCAAAGCAGTGGGGCTGCTTAAATAGGTTTTTCTGGCGATAGGGCAGTAGAGACAGGGTGGGCCTCTTACTTCACGGTGTTCTTTCTTTCCACACTCGTGCATTTCACTTTTGCCAAAACTTGGTAGCCAAGCTCTTGCTCTTTGAATTGTTATCGCTACCATAAAGAACAGAAAGAAAATATTTTGAAAATTTGCATTGGAAACCTGTATTGGTGCTGGGTTTTACAACATTTTGAGATCTCAGTTCTATTCCTTGAAATTTGTAACGTGTGTGTCCTGAGTCGACCAGATAACGTAAGGATTAAAGAGTTGAGGAATACAAATAATCGAGATTTAGTATTGTGCTCTAAGACAAAATATAAATATAGAGAAATTGACCAGTTTGGCCGTTTTTATTATTTCTTTGGGGCAAAGTTTAAGTTCTAATATGTATGTATGTATATATATATATATATATATATATATATATATATATATATATATATATATATATATATATATATATATATATATATATATATATATACACACGCTAAAATTACACCACACCGGGTATGGTGGAATGCCCTGCTGTTACCATCTAACCAATCTTTCTCTCTCTCTCTTTCGAAAAGTAGAATTTCACAAAAGCCTCATACCATGACTTTGAAAAATCTTGATTATTATAAAAATCTGGGAAAAGAATTCTGACGACAGTCATTGCACTCCTGATGGGGAAGCACTAGCACTTTGGCTTGTTATCTACGCGTCACCTACTCCGAGGTGCTAGTACTAAGCGCCGTTATGGTACATGTAAAGTAGGCGGCCGCACGAAGATATCGTAAATAATAGAACTTGCCTACTGCACAATATAGAAATGGGTGTATATAATAACTACTTTCATTCCCAAGGGGCTAGTACTAAGCATGTCGTCCCAAGGGGCTTCCGCCATGTCTAGTACTAACACCTCTTGAGTAGGTGACGAGTAGATAGATAACCAGCTAAAGTAGCACCTAATCTTTTATATAGTATCTTGTTTTTGTGGAACTTATACGTAGAGATGATAAAATGAATCTCTTGATGTACAGCGGTGAGTAAACATATGACCATGGGTTAGTTAGCCATGTCAATTTTTAAAACTTACTATAGTAGTTTCACATTAACCGTGCATTTGATGACTAGGCCCGTCC
>NC_087200.1:4206316-4216316 GCF_015104395.2 Macrobrachium nipponense | reverse complement strand
CAAATCTTAAGCATTATGGGTATGTAGCCCTGAATGTGTTACTAATGAAACAAGTTTAATGGGAAGATACATTTTCTCGTATTATACGATACATTGAGACCAAAAAAAAATTGTGGTAACTCCCTTTATATATATATATATATATATATATATATATATATATATATATATATATATATATATATATATATATATATAAAGGGAGCTACCACAATTTAGTGGACTTTAGCACCTTGATTGACTTATATTTTCCTCTATATGCCTTCAATCTGAAGTGGTGGTTCGTGGTAGCTGTATAGCTCTCGATCTCCCGCTTTTGTTGTCCAGATTTTTGCTGTGGGTCCGATTGATTTTGACTGTGCTCACAATTTTACTGTCTCTGTAATCTAGGTGTGGAGAGTTTAGGGATGGCCCACCCTCATACCTATAGTATCATTACCTGCTATTGTCTGGTCTCCCTTAGTCTCACATGGGTGGAGCGATGCCCGGAATCAGAACATATGTATGATGTGCCAACAGCGTAGTGACCTCTGTCTTCCCTGGGCTACTCATTGGAGATCTTTAAACCTGTGGAGCAGTGGATCTTAACATTTTTTGGCAGTGACCCAATATCTTCTCCTAATAAACCATGGCGACCCATGCCCTCATTAACATTTCTTTTTTTGTATAATTGTGCTTATGAAAATGTGTTACAGAAACAAAAATTAAATGCAGTTTTTTTTTATTAATGCAAGTAGCACATCCGGATACCAATGATGCATGATAAAGAAACAATACATTAGCTAGAATAAAGAAACCGAAGTTTTCTCTGATATAATAATAATAATTATGCTAAGAGTATGTGTGAAATAGTAAGCCCATAAAGTTATAACCCCTGGGGACCCATTGAAATGGTTCAGCGTCCCAACTATAGTATGCCCTTTCCATACACCAAGTGTCAGCGCTCACATAGATCTTCTTGATTCCAAAAAGAAGAGTATATTTATAAGTAACTTTCCGTAGAAATTCATAATGTTTCATGAACTCATTTACTGTATTTTAAAACGTGTATTCTACCGTTTGTTTTAATAGTAGTTTTGTCACCATTCTCGTCTCAGTTGATTTAAAGGACTATATGTCGTCCTTTCCAGTTTATATTATATACTTTAAAGGAGAATAACTTGAATTGGTTTCTTCTCGTTGGAAGCATCACAAAATTTGCCACAAACATAATCATTATGTTAGTCACTATTATCATATTATCATCTTAAATGTCGTCAGGCTCACCAGCATTACCCTCACGTCCATCACTTCACTATCTCTTGCATACCGCCGGCATGACCATCATCGTTGCTGTCACCATCATCACCATCATCATTATCATTTCAGTCATGTCTCCAGCCTCGCAAAATCTCGCCATTCGTAATTATGTCCTCTTGAAGCGAGGCCGGATTTTCTCCGAACATAATTAAATGTCATTTCTGGATCAGGTCGACTCATTATGGCCGGCCCCCCCCCCCCCCCCCCCCTTCCCCCCCCCCCCCCCCCCCCCCTTCCCTTCCCTTTCTTTCTAGCTCCTTTGGGTACCCGTTCTGTCTCTGTATGTGTGCGGCTGATACTTGAAGTTCCTGTGAAGTTCTTGTCTCTATGCTTGTGCAACTTCAAGAACTTTCAGCTTAATGAAGTGTTGCTTGTTGGAGTTCGGGCTCTCTCTCTCTCTCTCTCTCTCTCTCTCTCTCTCAGATCATAAGTTTATTACGCATCAGTAATCTTAATGATGATATTTTAATTAGAAGTGAAAGTGATTTCATTCACTTATTCGTTTTAGTCCATTGATCAAAAACTTTTAATTAGTTTCCATTAATGAATGCAATGGAAGATGAAAGTCTTTTGGAATTGGATTTTTTCTGTCATCTTATTAAATTGTCTTTCTTTAAATCCCTATTTTCTAGCGCAGTAGTAGTAGTAGTAGTAGTAGTAGTAGTAGTAGTAGTAGTAGCAGCAGCAGCAGTACAATTACCAGTAGCAGTAGTAGTAGTAGTATTCGGGATTTCTGTCAAAATGTCCTTTTACCTAAGAATTTGAAAAATATATGTATGTAACTTAATGCATGCAGAAAGATAGTATCACCTGAAAGTGTCATCTTTATATTAACGAGGCGACGTTATTGTCATATTCGTCTGATGTTTTTTAATGCCTGTTTGTATAGTACTCTCCGATTAGCAAAATCGATGGAACTGCAGGGGAAATTCTTTGAATCAGCAGTTACCTTGACTTCAGCAAACACGAGTATTCCCATGGTTCAAACTATCATAGTAAGATTTCGAGTTCGCTCATCCCTCATGAATTCTAAGGGGAACTTGTAGTTGTCACTTCCAGTAATACCTCTCGAGTGGGTGCAAGTGGTTTTTGTTCTTAGTGGCATCAACCAAAAAACCACTTTATGAATATATGAAGTAAGTTCATTCATCGCTTTTTTTGTATATTTAATTTTCATTGTAAACGTATAAAACTGTCTTCCTACTTACAAGTAAAATAATGTTAACACATGGTACCATTTTGACGTGAGACAGCAAAGTTATCTTAAAATACTTGATCTGTTGCCATAGTCATCTTTATTGATTAGTAATCTTTCATTAACTATGGGAGGTTTGTAGGATAGTCATCAATTTTCGCTTCAAGTATATCCTCCCAATGACAGATAATAAAAATGATGATGTTTTAAGGTCGTTCGTGAGCTGCAGAACCAGAGTGCTGGAGGCTAAACATATGATCAGCGAATCCACTCATGAAAGCGACTGCTGATGATGCAGGAAGAAGACCTACTTAGCTCACGGGGCCGATAAGGCGGTATTGCCACTAAATTCAGGCAGTCATGAGCCTCCTGGAACTGATAAGCGCCATTCCGTGAAGTGTAGGCGATGCGGAGCTGCCTCGACCCTGTTGTTTTCTGTTAATAATGCGGGTTTATTTTACTGCTGATATTTAGGGTTAAGAGTTTTAATATCTTATAAGAGTTATTAATTCAAATAAGCCTCTTTTGTGACATAATAAATTCACCCGAAAGGAACTTCTGTCCGCTTGCTCTGGTTTCGGTAGACTAGTTTTTCGAAAAACTTCAAAACTGCTTTATATGCCCGGTTATTGCTGTCCAAAAGCATTGCTACAATGTACTACATTCAGTGCGTACAGATACTGAGGTAAAAAATTATATTATTTTCAGATGAGGTAAATCACTCGAAATAATTTTGGTGTTTATTAATTCGTTTTGATTGAGCAAGTGACCGATTAAATAAAAAATAACACGTCATATATAGCCAAATGGTCGTTAGGATTCAAGTTATTTACATACATTTTAGAGCGGTACAGTCCATAAGAAATGAATGCCGTTTTGTAATTTATCAGCAATTCCTCGGTTTTTATTCATGTTGATTAACGGTGACTATTCAAACGACGACGTTTAACATTCCCTAAAACTAAAATTCGCTTGGTTATCCGCCATTCGCTCCATGGTGCATAATTCAGATGCGTTTCCCGGGGATCACTAGTTGGTTCCCGGGCAAATCGGACCGAAGAAACTTCTCGTCCCCAGATGGAGGCTTAATGAGAGAGTGAGAGGATCTTGAAGAGATTTTCACGCGAGTGAAAAACACTCCGCTGGTTATTTCAGGAGCTTTTGAAAAAACGGTTTTATATCGCATGACCAGGTTTGCAGTGCGGTATTCTGGGCATTTTTTGCCATCCTAATTTATTCAAATACTAATTGCTTTCTCCATTTTCTATTCATTTTTGCGAAGGTTGGTGCTCAGTGGTTGAACGCTATTTTAAATTATATATATGTGAAGAAAAGCGGCGATCATACATGCCTGATAGAAGTACTTAATGGAATAGTCTTATATATATATGTATAGATATATATATATATATATATATATATAGATATATGTATATATATATTTATATATATATATCCATATATATATATTATATATATGATAAAATATAGTGTGTGCGTGCGTGTTTCCGTTAAGACGAAGTTAAACTATTTTGAAATGGTATGAACAGGTAAGAATTACTTTTAATTTTCCTCCTTAATATTGTAATTAATTTCGGTAAAGACATTAAGTAGTTTGATAGAAACGAGTCGGTGCGGGATTAAATATTTTATATTTGTGGATATTCTCTCTCTCTCCTCTCTCTCTCTCTCTCTCTCTCTCTCTCTCTCTCTTAAAGTGATTTATTGCGTGAAATGCTTTCTCAACAAATAGATTTTTCATAGAATAAGACCGAAAGTGGCACCGATTACATACCGTTGGCATCATTACCCACGATCATTTCCCATGGAGTTGCGACGCCTCATTTCCTTTTTTCTCTCATTTCCTTTTTTCTCTCATTTCCTCCATAAATCTCTCTTTCGAGAGAATGCGTGCGTGAAGTATTATTATGAATGTGGGTGATGGAGTTGGGGGTTGGATGGTGGTGGGAGGTGAACTTAGGTCATAGTTTGAGGGTCATTGGTGAAAGGTTTTGTCGGTCACCCATTTTTCACTTCTATCAGCAAACGATCGACCTCCCTCTCTCTCTCTCTCTCTCTCTCTCCTCTCTCTCTCTCTCTTCTTTCTGAAAATGAGCATTTGTTGTTTCTGCTAGAGGAAAGACTAGAGCGGGGATAAATTATTTAGGTGGAGAGAGAGAGAGAGAGAGAGAGAGAGAGAGAGAGAGAGAGAGACGGGGCTTAGAATGGCACTTAATCTTCCTTCCCCTTATCCTACACAAAGGAAGAAAAAAAATCGATGAAGAAAAATATGAGGGAAAATAGGTTGATATTTCGTGAATTAATAAGTGACTTTGATTAATGTGTAGTGAAGGAAAAGAGAGTGTAAGTAGAGGGGATTTCCTACTCACCTCCCCCTCCTACTCGTTTCCACCTCCCGCTTCCTTACCCCCCTACTGCGAATATGCATAAGTGAGGGGAAATGAGTGATGAGGGGAGATGGGTTGGATGGATTGATGCAGGTTGAAAGGGGGAGGAGCCGAGGTAGGGAAAGCGATCCGTCAGGTAGGATGGAAAATGTGAATAGGAAACGTCTGAAAAGAGAATATTGAATAAAGGTAAAAAGATATAGAGAGAGTCGTTGAGTTTTGAGACATGTTAATAGAACGGACGAGGGCATAGAGAGAAGGATAATCATTGGATAAGAAAACGTGAAAGTTTAAAGCAGTTGGAATATATGATCCAAACTGCACGAATAGTAAAATTCGAGGGAAGAGAAAATAATGACAGAAAGGTTAAGGAAAATGTTCTCCACAATACGTGAAGTCAATGATATTTCGAATCAAGCGCATGAAAAAAGCCTTCAGTAAAAGCAGAACGTATAGCAGATTATTCAGAAATATGGGAAAGGTAACAAAGAGATACATTGTATTTCTAACAGCATGTATACATTTCTATTTTATTCGGATGTTTTTGTCGATATATGCTGTAACTGTGGAAACGATAATTCTGAAATACATGTCGACCATTCTTTCTGTATAAAAAATATTCCTTTGGGAACGGTTTTATATATAAACTTAGTTGAACATTCAAAGTTAATTTACTTTCCATTTCCCTCTGTCGAAGGGACTTACATTTTTCAAAAAAATTTATTGGCTGACTGTTATCAAAGGTCTGAGTCTTTCCGTATAATGAGAAGTTTTGATAGGAAATGCGCATTACTTTTTGTTTAAGAGAATTTCTTGTGGGAAAGTTTAGGTAAAGTTAAATGGTTACCTTTTGAAATTTAATGAAGGTACGAGTTCAGGCTAAGAAAATGGGCGGGGGGCGGATTTGCCGACTTTTTTTTTTTTTAATGCAAAAGGAGTTCTAGCTACAAGATTGAAGGCGAGGTGCTAAGAACAATGTAATAAGGCTCAAAGTGCATTTTTAGGCAATAGGAAATATATTTTGCGGAAGTAAATCAAATGGTGATTTTTTTATCATTTAGATCTAATGAATTTCATGGGAGTAGGATTTCGAAAGAGTTTTGGATACTTAAGATCCGAGGATAACATAAGGTCTAAAGGGATTTAGAGGAATAAGGTTCCAATGGTCATTCAAAGTTAATGGTAAAGATCACATTGGGGTCAGGAGAAATATCCTTATATTGAGGTGTAGTAAGATTATTGAATCAGATAAAAAGCTACTTTCAAAGAATTAAGTTTTTTTTCTTTTTTAATAGAAGACGTTCACCCTTTAGCAGTAAGATCAAAGAAGCAGTATTAGGAGTAATATCCAAAGGGGACGATGAAGGGAAGAGGATCGACGGAGGGCAAAAGTGAAGGGGTGGGTTGAAATAAAGGAGTGTTGGGGGTAATAAGGTGCTCTGAATAAAGGAATTTTGGGAGGAATAAGATACTCGGAAAACAGTAAAATACGAGGACGTTGCGATGAGTAAGATCGGAGAGGTTTGTATGGAATAAAAGCTAAGACAAGTAATGTGGATGATATGGGAGACTCTGAGGCACTGGCTGATGGTGTGAAGATCAAAAGAGTGGCAATGAGAATTGGGATATAAGGAGGGTTCTGGTGGGTAAGGGTGAAAAAGGGACAAAAGATATTAAATTCAATGAGATTTTTTGAGTAACAGATCAAAAGGTGTTTTGGGGAGTGTGATCAAAGGGGTTCACTGAATGAATAAAATAAATGATAGTATTTGTCAAGGTGAAGTACCATTAAATAACAAGGAAGGGACGTTTAAGAGAGTAGTGTTCAACGGAAGCTTGGAGGAGTAGGAATAGAGAGAACTTCAGTAGGATTTTTCAATAACAGGATTCAAGGAAGGGAGCTAAAAAAAAAAAAAAAAAAAAAAAAAAAAAAAAAAAAAAAAAAACGAACGTATTTTCAACTCTCGCGCAATTCTGCGACCCCCAAAACCAGGATGAGTCACGAGTCAGAACTACGATTATATTATTCCATGACAAATCGAATGCCTTGGGTCGAGTACTATAGCCCCCCCACCCTCTCTCTATGAAACAATGTACGTGAAGGATCTAAAGTTAAAATGCTTTGGGTTTGATTCTGTATACACTCCAAGTAACCTAGATTTTACATACATCCTGTAATCTTTTTTGCTACGCCTAGAATTTAGTCCTACCATTGTTTGAAGTATATACCTCCAACACATGTAAGAATCTGTTTGCTGCCCCTTCTCTGGCGTGCATCACTCCATCAATAAAGATATCAAATAGCCACGAATACATAACAAACCGCAGCCTGAAACCCTTTTCTTACCCATTTACATACCATTCTTATTTCTAAAAGCTTCATTATTATCGTAAAAACTTTTCATTGCTCTTGGAAATATCTTCTCTGTACCATACATCCTCAATACTCTCTCAGTTCCATTATATGGTTTGCTTTACTGTATGTGTGTAGTATATACGTGTCTGTGTAAAGAGAGAGAAAAGGCAATGTGGAAGTTGATTTTAATGTATGGTATAGAAGATAAATTGCTGTGAGGGAAGTGAAGAGCGCGATAGAATACTAAGGAGATTGATTTATTGTGTACGAAAGTGAGTCGGAGATAATGCTGTTGCCCTTCTGTGGCTGTTCAGCATCTTGATGGGTGGTGAGAGGACTTGGAAAACGGACGGCAGAAGTGAGTACTAATTTGTGAAATCTGAAAATAAGCCGTGAGTGGTGTCTGCAGATGATACTGTGCCAGTTGGGGAGTGTGAAGAACTGCTGAGGTTAATATGTATAGTAGCATTTAATATTCATAACTGAACTGGAAACCCATCCGGCTGGAACTTTATTATGATTTGCTATATGATAAGGTAGAAAATGGGAAAATAATTATATCTATTTTATATCATCCTTCTGATCCGTTTGGGTCCTATGTTACATATCCTTTTCTTACTTAGTTTGGTGGTTCGACATCTAAGATTTCTAATTATAGAGCATTAGTTTTGTTGTCCAGGTCTGACGGAGTCTATATTGTTGTTTATGACAGCGGTAAAGGTAACTTGAAATGTATCTTGATTTTTTTATATTCAAAATTTTGCTCAGTGGGCTCAGTTGCCTGTCAACAAATTACTATACATGATTGCATACCTACAGCTCGTACTTAACGAAACTTTCACCTGGGGTAGGTCATTCATTTTCTTCTAAAACGGTCGTTTCAATGTAGCCTGTCTCTGTAGTACTGCGAGGATGTCATATCTTGGGTTGTTGTTTTGTATGTTGTCATTTTACATTATCAGTGTATCAAAGCTACAGTTCTGGCTCATTTCTTGAACGACAATTGGTCCTTCAACAACATGGTTTGGAAATGCCTGTATATAATGCTGGATTGCACAATGTAGATAAGATGGATGGAGGTAAATTCTTCTTCCATGAACAAGATCTTGGAATACTCATGCTGTCAACGATGATGATGCTGGTACTTGTCTTCTTACTAGAACTAGCTGCAACGATCAAGGTTTGTTGTAAACGCGGACAGAAAGGTGATGCTTACGAGGTAATTAGTGCTATGAACTTAAGCTGTGCGAAGTAACTTCACCAGCTTTGGGGGGGCGGGGGGTTGGCGGTTACACATTTCATTACGCCTGTGTTACATTTTTTATCATTCTCAGAGCTTGCTTGTTTCCCGTGGTGGCCAACACGTAAGGGAACCCTTCTCGGAGAAGTGGAGGAAGACATAAAGAAGGAACTGATAATTGTGTTTTAAACAAGTCAGGTCGCTGCATATATTGACGTGTTTTGTATTACTTAGTATATTGATCTATTCCTGCCTATACCTTATATTGGGTTAAATATGTTTTGTTTTATTATAATGTATGGTATTCAGTGGTACTATCATTTAGTCTATATGTACTATATGTGTTACCCGATAGGGCGTTGACATACAAACATGGGCTTTCCGAGGGACTGAACCATCTCTGACTTTCTGCGAATTATAATGAAGGAGAAAAAGTCAACAGAAGATTTTTAAGTTAAGACCCTCGACTTATTACAAATACAAAAGTTTGTATGTGTTCACAAGACGAAAATGTTTTAGGTAAAATTAAGGTAAAGAGTAGGGTGGTTCAGGTATGTATGAAGTTCGACTTACTGCTAAGGAGCTTTTCATGCACGTGTATGAAGTGTCTAATGTTGTGAAGAGTCACTGCACGAGCTGTTTATATACAATTCATTAGGTACCGTGGTTATCCCCCCCCCCCCCCCCCCCCCTCCCCCCCCCCCCCCCCCCCCCATCCGTTAAGGCTTAATGCTGAGAAGAAATAATAAGATATATAGACAAGAATGTTTCTGCAAGTATAGAATTGCTTTATTTTCGCGATCAAGACACATACCCAGTTTTGTTTGAATTATATTTATAAGTCCTACCTATATAGACGAACGTTCACACCTTTTAATCAACTATTGTTGAGGGTAAACGGCGTGTAGTCATCTACTTGCTCTCTCCACCTAGCTAGACTCTCCCCTCTTCCCCTGCCGCTGCCGCTGCCTTCTGATATCTGAGGACCGGAGGCGTGATAAATACCTCCGCGGAATTTTGACAGGGGGTAATATGATCAAATATCGATCTTGTTCGCCCCCGTGTTTTTCCTTTCCATTTACTCAAAGTTTTGTGGGGCGGGGAATGAGAGAGATAGAGAGAGAGAAAGGGCGGATGGAGGGGATGAGGGAGATCTCCCCTAAATGACTGAGGGGAACGACGGTGTTTTGGGATAAGTGTCGATAAGAGAGAGAGAGAGAGAGAGAGAGAGAGAGATCCAATAACGTCAATAATGTAAAAAGAAAAGTATAATGAAATAAAAAAACAATGTTTTCTAGAATTATCGCATCAGGCCTCACTGAGAAAGATTCGATCTGTCGCAATCTTTCCTCCAGGTTATTGACAAACTATATAATATATATATATATATTATAATAGATATATATTATTATTATAATATAATATATAGATATATATATTATATATATATATATATATATATTATATATATATATCTCTAATATATATCTATATATAATATT